>NC_142802.1:28348504-28383504 GCF_049724085.1 Artemia sp. Qi Xiang Cuo | reverse complement strand
CACGCTTTAAAGCACTTGGGAAGGCACCCTTGTCAAAAGACATAATGACAAGTCTCGTAATAGCAGAAATGATTAGAGGAAGAATGAACTTGAAAACCTTAGTAGAAGTACGGTCTGGGCCAGAAGATGAAGAACCCTTCAAACCATTAACAATTCTGGCTCCTTCAACCTCATAGATAGACTCCAAATTCATTGATTTAATAATTAGTTTCTCGAAATAAGGCTTATAATTATTTAGAGAAGAAGAAGGACTTATACAAAAGGCTCTGCTTTCCCCGATATTAGTAAAGTAAGTGCGTCTTGCACTTTCAGATCACCCTCTATGATTTTACCATCAATCAAAACACTTAAAGGAACAGAAGGGGGCTGAGAAGATGGCCTGATAACAGAATTGATTACTTGCCATGTTTTTTTTTATTTCTTTACGGCACGCAGAGAATTTAGTATAATAAAATAACGATTTGGCCCTCCGGCAAAGCGAATTGTAAACTCTTCTACAAGCTTTATAAATTTAAAGTCGATAATTTCGCGAAGTTGGCTTAAAGGACCTGTAAGCCTTCCAAAGGTCAATTTTTTTCCTCCAGTTCCTAAGGAGTCCAGGAGTCATCCAAGGATTCAAAGGGTTCCTTCAAAAATTTGTTATTTTATTTAATAGCGTCAAGTGGCTTCCGCCAAATTTTCGTCACTTCAAATCCAGGATTCGTATGGAGTCGCTGGATAAGTACATATTTGAAATAGACTAAATCGGAAAGGTCTGACAAAATTAGGTTCTTTTCCTATTTTGCTCTGCTTATTTAATTTTGCTTATGATATACAAAGAAAAAATATTAAGTTGTTCCGGGTCATGAAATGCAATGTTATGAATTTGTTTTGTAGCGCATAAGTTTAACGCTCTTGACGTTAAGTCCCGAAATAATTCTTTAGAATTTTCACTTCGTTCCATTTTTTTCTGTTACAAAGCAAACAAGCTTAAAAGCTTAACGTCAAGGGTAGCCTAAAAGCTGAAGCTTAACATTACAAGCTTAACGTTTGGTGAGCTGCTGATTGTTTCTTTGCTTGATGTGAAATAAATTATTGTTCTAATACTAAACATAAACTAGACGATCCTGCTGCAGTAGAAAATACTGTTTGTCTGCTTTCTCCTATATAATCAGTGCAGTTGAATCCCAAAGCCACAGAGAAAGGAGTCCGGGAGTGCCCACTCTTCACCACCTGATTTACAATTCCAACGTTCCACCTTTCCATCAATATAGGCAGTAGCGTCAATTGGGGTGTGTGTGTTGTTTCCACCCCTAGATTAAAAAAAAACTTTTTAGGGAGTATTTTCATTGAAAATGCCTTTTTTGACATTTCTATGGAAAAAATGAACTTAGATTTTGAAATATACATTTTGCTCTTCCCCATGGATTTTCGTGAATGGAAGCCAACGAAGGTGTAAGAGGGGTGGGGGGGGGTGTCTTTTTATGGTGATGACTCCATGTCCAAACTCATCCACGAAACCCAAGTACCCCTAATTTAGCCTCGAATAGAAGAAATTAACCAAGTGAGAGAGATATCTTGACAAGATCCTAATCGTTGCAATAAAATATACAAGCCAACACAGGCATAAGAAAAACTAAGATTTTATTATTAAAGAAGAGAACTTTTTAGTTAATAGTTATGGTTATTTCATTATAAATCATGATTCAACAATATTATTCACAATCAAAGATCAATTCTTGTTCTTATATTAGCTAGAAGTGAAATTTATTATTATTAAAGAAAAGCGAGCGTTATAAGTATTATATTAAGGCTAATATGTTCCTACTTAGAAGGATCTAATAATAATATTAAAGAATGGGCAATATACCCATTTACTAGGATTTTAACATAATAAAATTAAGAAAGAGCAAGGAGCACATTAGACTTACATTCTACATGCATAAAAGAAGCTTCAGCAAAGCCATAACCCCAACTGACTTCTATGGTCAGTGTCACGCTATATAAAAGGATATGTTCTGTCAAACAAACATATCTAAATTCAATCCTTCTAAGAAAGGGTGTGTATTGCAAATTAAGGAAACTGTGTTAAAAAGGGAAAGGGTTACACAATTACTTCATTGGAAATAAACTCTGAAAGAACATTGGCTTAAGCCGGATTCTACCAAATTCATAGCAACTTGATATTAATTCTAAAATTAGAAGGATATTTCTTACAAAGGCAGGCCTCGTCACGTTCGGCTATGCCGCCCTGCGTTTGATCATACCGTACCATGTCCCACCACAACACTGCCACGCACCGCCTGGTGTATCTTAATTCAAGATTTAGTGGCTCGTCTAAATGAGCAATCGTTTGCCTGAGGTTCATGAAAGAAATTTGGGTTGTCCATTGACAATAAGGTGGAGTTTTAAGAATTCTATCAGGGTAGCGAACGTAGCCGATAACTCTCAACATCATTTTAAAAATGACACGCATTCTTGTCGCTATTTTGGACCACAATTCTCAGGTTAATGTTGCTTACAGTACAGAGCAATGGCACCAATTCCCGAAAATTAGGAGGGGCTAGGGAACGAGGACAATTTTTTTAATTTTGTTAAATCCAAATGCTAGAATAGCATTTTCCAATGAAAAGACCAGAAAAGGTATCTTTCAAAATCTATGAGAAGGGGAAAAAAATCAAGGAGGCAAATGCCACCCCCTCCATTTGTCACCAGTGGGACATACAGAAAAAATATACCATCCAATTCCTCATTTAACTCTCCAAATTTAGTAATCATTGGGATTTTATTGCGTCCCTGCCCCCCACCCCGCATGGGACCAGATTTATCCCTAGGCAATATATAAAAATTGCTGATCCTGTAGGTCTGCATAATTTTATTTGTTAATCTCTCGTCAACTACTGGTTCAAAATTCAAAGAACCGAAAGCGATTTGTATTTCAAATCGCTTTATTTGCCTTTTTTTTATTTGCGTGTTTTTATTATTTAATGCTAATGTAATTGTATTTCCATAAAGACAGCTATTCTTCTAAAAACCAAAACTCTTTTTCTAATTTTGAACATTTGCTATCTTTTTTCTTCGACAAGTTTTTTTTTTAGATGGGAAACGATTTGTTTTTCAAGCCCCGTGTTTCTATTTGTCGCAACATCAACAAAACAATGATATCACAAGAATAATCTAGACTTCTAAGTAAGAACTACCACAAATAAGAGTGGTGATACCCCCCCCCCCTCCCAGCTCCTACTTGCAAACCCTCTAAAAGGCTTGAGTTTCATTGGCGCTTTATTTCTAACAATGCGTAACTTCGACAGTATGGTCTTTACTTCTCAAAGCATGAAAAGCAAAAGCAAAAAAAGGAAAAAAGTGTAGTTTCAAACTATTCCCAGACTCCTTAACACCCCCATCCCAATAAAAATGTGCGTTTCTTTTGGCTTAAGAAACGATCCCCGAATGTTTCGAGCCAATCAGACCACCAAGATCGAACTTGCGTCCATTTTCTACTATAAATCCTATCTGCAAAAAATTAATAATTAGCATAAATTACAGCCTTGTCTCAGGAACTACGGGGATTTTGCCATCCCCGGAGGCATATTTACTGGAACTTTTGGTAATTTTAAACATTAAGGGACATGGGACATTGAACAATTAAAAAGTACAGGGACTGATGATATTTAACTGGATTTTTTTTTCAATTTCTTCCGTTATCCGGAACCATGGTAGCAGTATAAAATTATTTCGTTAAACCTAGCAAGAAAATTGGTCAGCATTTCATTTGTTTATAGGGTTTCTGAAGAGCGGAACACCCTACCATCGGGAGCAGTGGATTCAAATGATATGCAAGTACTTGAGCCCAGGGTTGTCAACACACCATACTACAAAATCGATTTGTTAACTGGTAGGCCGCCCAAATGTGCATATGTATTTTTTTTCAACTATCTTTTCCCTTTTTGCCTCGCTTTCTTGTATCTAGTTTGAATAATGTATAGCTGATAAGCATTGTGCTTAACATTATTTGTATTAATAAATAAATACTTGTCGGACGACATAAACAAACAAGAAACAAAAAACTGTAGCGTATACTCTTTTACCGATCGAAGTTATTTTGCCAGCCCCCCTTCGACAAAAATTACCCCCCATCCGAACAAATAAATTCCCAACTGTTTCAACACGACCCCTAGCCGTGAGACAAAATAGGGCAGACGCAAAAATTACAACTCGGAGCGGACTTTGGTTTATCAAACAGTTCATCGTAACGAGCTGTAAGGAGCGACCCAGCTCGAAAGTAACCAAAACTCTAAAAAACGGAATTTTCATACCAGTAGATACATCAAGAGAATCGGATTTTCATGCTGATTTTAAATATTTAAGTTTCATCAAGTTTAATCTTACCCTTCAAAAGTTACGAGCCTTAAAAAAATTAGCCTTATTTTTGAAAAAAGGGGAAACTCCCCTAAAAGTGATAGAATGTTAGTGAAAATCAAACCATCATATTCGGCGTATCAGAGAACCCTACTGTAGAGGTTTCGAGCTCCTATCTGCAAAAATGTGGAATTTTGCGTTTTTTTGCCAGAAGAAAGATCACGGATGCGTGTTTATTTGTTGTTTTGTTTTTTTCCCAGGGGTGATCGTATCGATCCAGTGGTCATAAAATATCAAGAGACGGCTCATTCGAACGGAAATTAAAAGTTCTAGTGCCCTTTTTAAGTGACCAAAAAATTGTGGCAACTAGGCCCCCTCCTACGCTCATTTTTTTCCCAAAGTCACCCGATCAAAATTTTGAAATAGCCATTTTCTTCAGCATAGTCGAAAACTTAATAAATATGTCTTTGAGGATTACTTAATCCCCCACAGTTCCCGGAGGAAGGGCTCCAAGTTATGAACTTTGTCCATTGCCTACATATAGAATTTGTTACTTGGAAGTATGCAGACGTTTTCAGAAGGGATTTCTTCTGGTGGGGAGGGGGGTCGGAGGAGGAGGCTACGTGGGAGGATCTTTCCATGGAGGAAGGGACATTTCTATGACGGGGCCGTCGGATTTCCCAGCATTATTTAAAAAAAAAACGATCAGAAATTAAATAAAAAAATAAGTTTTTTCAACTGAAAGTAAGGAGCAACATTAAAACTTAAAACGAACAGAAACTATTACGTATATGAGGGGTTCTCCCCCTAGTTAATATTTCGCTCTTTGCGCTAAAGTTTTTTTTTTAGTACTTTCAAACAAGCTATCTATTCTAATTAAACGGCCTTTGTGATTCAGGGGTTATTATTAAAGAATTGGAACGAAAATTCGAACTTTAGCGTAAAGAGCGAGGTATTGACTAGGGGGAGAACCCCTCATTTACATAATATAAATATACGATAAGATCAAAATTCGAGAAAGCCATTTAGCCAAAAAAAAGTAAAATTAATATAAAAAATTTCATTTTAATTATTCACGTACGGTGAGCCAAAATCAAAGGTGCATTAATTCATAAACGTTCAGAAATTAAATAAAAAAACAAGTTTTTTTAACTGAAAGTAAGGAGCAACATTAAAACTTAAAACGAACAGAAATTATTCTGTATATGGGAGGGGCTGTCCCCTCCACGACGTCTTGCTCTGTACGTTAGACCTTTTCATGTTTTGAACAAATACAGCTGTGAGAAAGAGTCAAACGTTAGCGCTAAGAGCAAGGTATTGAGGAAGGGACAGTTCCTTCCATATACAGACTAATTCCTGTTCGTTTTAAGTTTTAATGTCGCTCCTTACTTTCTGTTAAATAAACTAGTTTTTTTTTATTTATTACTTGTAGGGAAAGATAGAGCCAAATCAAAAGCCACTATGTGCACCTACGTTATGAAAATGCCATACTGCAATATCCAATGGTACAGAAAGGGGAAAATGAAATTAAAAACCTAAAATGTTTGTATCATTTTTAAGAGTAAAAAGTGACTGGAAGACAACCACCTCCCTGCGCCTTTCTTTAGTACCGGCACACCGCAACACCACAAGACATTCGATCGAAGTTTTGAGACAATCATTTTCTTAAGAATTAGTCGAAATCATCAATAAATGTGCCTCTGGGGATAAAATAACCCCCACAACTCCTGGGACAAGGGTCGTAATTTATGCAAGTTGGCTACTTTTTACACATATTCATTGTTACAAATTTTTACATCCTGATGTAGGAAAAGAAAATAGTAACGGTTATAGACTGCTGCAATATTTTAGGCATAACAGTCTAGTTATAAAAAATACAGTATTTGGTAACAAAATGGTCCATAAGTTAACCTTCCAAGAAGTTATGACGTAGTCAGACCCCAGGATGAAAATTTGAGAGATAATTTTCAGGAATGGTTAAATACTAAACTAGGGGGTCTAAAATTTGACGATGTAAAAGACGGATGGAGTAATTTTAGGAAAATAGTTTGTGATGCATCATACGAAAACAAGAGGAATGTAAGGAAAGCAGAGACGTATTAAAATGTTAATTAAACAGGTGTGAAATGGAGGCCACGGATAAAATTTCTAAAAATTTAGAAGATGCAGCCAGACGACATAATAATAGAGAGGTAATAACTGAGAGGTAATAGTCCATCTGGACTTGTCCCTGTTGAAGATAGAGACGGGTCCGCAATTACTGTTAAGGAAAGAGGTAGAGAAATGGACAGAAATTTTTGAGAATGTGCGAAACCGTGAAAAGGTTACAGGACATTGTATAAAAAAGAATGAAAAAGTTTGAGACACTTTTGACAAAGCTGTAAGAAACAATTGGAAGCGAAGGGATATTTATTTTGGGAAGAAGAATTAGAGACAGTAGTAAAAGGATTAAAATATAATAAGGCCCCATGTGCTGATAGTGTGGTACATGAGTTTTATTTTTAAATATGGTGGCTGTGAAGTTAGACACAAATTATTAAAGATTATGATTGCGATTTTTGAAAAAGGGGAAGTACGCAACGATTTTAGGAAAACTTTCAGTGAACCTCTCTATGACAAAGGTGATAGTAGGCAAATCACTTAGTATGATGATACTTTTTAGACTTAGAGATGCTGTCGACAAAGCTGTAAGAGAAGAACAGTGTGGTTTTAGGAGGGGGAGAGGATGAGTCAACCAAATTTTTACTTTTGTAGTAATAATTGAGAAGTACCAGTCATCAGACCTCTTTAGTCATTAGCCTTATAGAATCTGAGCAAGCGTTTGATTCAGCCGATAGATGAGCTTTAGCGAACTTTCTATTCTTGCATGGCATGGGTCGGCAACCTTTTGTTGTAAAAGGGCCAAAAGTTTACTTTGGGATATTACGCGGGCCGTACTTAGGTCACAAGTCATTACACTCTAGTCTAGTATTGCAGGTAAACTATAATTAGTAGAGTACATCTACAATATTTATATACAAATATTTTGGATTAAAAATAAAAGGCTTAATGAGTATTTTTACTACATTTATTGTAGTTAATACAATCAATGAGATTTTTGTTGTTGCATTCGACTTGCAAGTTGTTTTTTACTTTACATTAGCTTACATTTTTGTAGTGTTGCCATCTAAATATATGTCCGAAACAGTGTCCAGAACAGTGTTTGTTTTTTCGATAATTCAGAATTGAAAAAGTTTGCTCACAAATATATGTACCACCAAACATAGTAATTAATTGCTCAGCATACCTTTTTAATTCCTTGCGGTTTTATGAAGGCAAACCTCCATAGAAATCCACCAAGTTGTTTTTTTTTTACTTAAAAGCTATTTCAAGCGTGGTATCACTTTGCAAATATATTACCTTGATTTTCAAATAACTTGGTAAATTACTGATATCCACTACGAAGGGGTTTTCGAAAAAAGCCTCTTCTACTCCTTTCTTGCAATGTGGAAAATGATCGATGTGAATATATTCTTTAGGTGAGGAATACGTTTCAAAAATAGATCTTGACTGATCCAACTGGATGGTGAGACTCCACCTGCTGTGTTTGCTGGAACACTAATTAGCATATGAGGCTGAAAACTTTTCCTTGGAAACATAAATTAAGGTGGTAAATACTAACTGCTTGCAGAAATAGTCCCAACCATGGTCACAAGGACACCTCTCTCATGATGTTGCCTTGCACAATATCATCTGACCCCTCTCCCTAAACACTTTAGGAGGAACGTGAACTGTGGTCGCAGAATTTTCGTCACAGTTATATGTCACTTGCATTATAAGGGAGCTTCTCTAGAACGGACTTCGGGTTTGAGAAGAACTGTTCAATGTTGACTCTGTTAAAGCTCGTTGCATGACCCAAACTTGTGGGTTCAGGCTTGCGCAGTAACAGTTGTGGATTTTGAGCTCAAAAACCTACCAGCCAGTCTATTCCTGTCTTTTCGGCATTACTCCAGTTCTGAGGGATTGCTCGCCTTAATGTCCTTAGCCATTCCATATATATTTCAGATAGACGATTTCAACATCCATATTTAGTTATAAATCATCCTCAATAGATCCCTAATTCCAAACTTAATACCTTTATCCTAAGGTGCCGTAATATGCCCTTATGATAAACTTCGACAGACACAAGAGTCTTTTGATTTAGTTCAATATCCCCAATAATATGCTCTGAAAGTTCCAACGTACCCCCTTTTTTTCCTGAGAAATTGTGCATACACCCTTTTGACAATCTGCATATGTGTTGTACCTTTTGATTTAGTTTTACTCTCCCTCTAGTTTCACTGTAAGTGGAAACTTAATACCTATTATGTTCCTGACATATTGTATTTATGTTCTTTTGACAACCTGGATGTAGTTAAACCCTTTTGAAATAAATTACCTTCGATTTTGTATTTGGGTATCATCTGATACATGCTGGGAAATATCCCAATGTGTACCATATTTTCCCGTCCCACTATATACCAGATGACACCCATCTGCAAAATCAAGCGTTATTTTTTCTTCTGAATGTTTCGCCACAAGATGGCCACATAACATGACCAGACAATTTGGCATTCATTTGGTACCCCAAGCACTAAATTTTACTGAATTAAAAAAGAATAAACAAAGAAAATCCAAAGACAAAATATTTCTTGGGGTTTATTTTCCAAACTTTGAGATAGGTTTGCTCAAAAACAAAAATTGTAACATACCAAAACAATTGGTCTGGACTGGATAGGTGAAAATCAAACTATCGATGCTAGATGAGGCTTACGGATTTTTTCGAGAATGCTATATGGCAGGATGCTAGATGGGACCCCCTTTCACTTCGTTGTGTATTGTTATGGTGAGTAATATTGTCCGTCAGGTGCGTGGCGGCGAGGTCCTTGTGGGCTGCACCAATACGCCTCGCGGGCCGCGGGTTGCCGACCCATGTAATGGTATACCAGACAAATACATTAGAGTGATTAGTGCTATGTCCGAGAATAATATTGTTGTGATTACGGTAGAAAATAAGGTTAGTAGCTGGTTTCGAATTGAATCAGGAGTTAAGGAGAGTGGCGCTGTATACCTATTTATATGGGAGCAGACATCAAATGGGAAATTAAAACTTTCCTTGACTTAGATAATGATGATGAAATAAACGCCCTAGAAGAAAATGTTAGCAAAATGAATGATTTTTTGGAGTTTTTGAGAGCTCGGGGCGCAAGAATAGGCTTGAAAGTTAATGTCAAGAAGACTAAGTGGCTTAGAATGGGAATTTGTGAAGGTAAAGAGGTGATAGTGAATAATGAGAAGATCGATCAAGTGGATACAGAAAAGATATTAAAACTAGAATAGTCAAGGCCTAGGGTGTTTTTCCCCGCTGAAAAAAGTTTGGAGGAATAGGAAGATTTAAATCGCCAAACCAAGATTAGAATATCAGAAGCTACAGTGATGACAGTGGTCTCAACTACCGTTCTGAAACATGGGTGCTAAGACAGACGGAGGAGGATTTATTAGATGTTTTCCCGAGGAATTGTCTATGTATCGTGTTGGGTACCTGTCTGACCGACCTTATTTCAAACAGTAAGCTGTACGAACAATATAGTTATATCCCGATTTCTAGGGCTATAATGAGAGAAAAAATGAGTTGGCTAGGACACGCTCTGTGGATGAAAAATGACAGTTTGCCAAAGATCGTCCTTTTTAGCCAGCCATTTAGGGCAAAGCGAAAATCAAGTCGTCTCCAACTTGTGTGGAAATAGGTCGTAAGGAAGGATTTAAGGGAAAGTCCAACATCTTGGAAGAGTGTAAATAGTGAAGCTTTAAATAGATTGGGATGGAGGAGGAGCGTGCGTAGCTATGTTAGCTTCAGGCGGCTTGGTGCTGCAGCTAATTGTTAGTAATAGTAATATCCTGGGTGTATGGTTAGGTCGAAACTTCCAGATATCATTACCGGGGCACACGAAAATCATGTATTTTGTAGGATGGAGGGGGTGAACTGGAAATGCAAAAAAACAAAACTTTTTGATCCTGATTAGTTGTATTTCAAGCGAGCTCTTACGCTTCGTTTACTAGGCCAAGATTACCAGATTTTGCTGACAGTAAACTTTCAAAACGACATGCATATAAGAGTAAATGAAAAGACACTGCGTATCTGATCTTTCAATTGTTTTACAATATCATGGGAAAGGAACTGAGTTGAAACTTTGAGGGAGTATTGGAGGGTAGGGGTTTTTGTGGATTTTAAAGTTGAGGGGGATAGGATGACAATATGGGTATCTAAACTAGTCCAAATAGCATGTCAGCAATATCTTGGGACAGCTATGGGAATGAAGTTGAAACTTCCAGAAACATTGCTGAAGGAAGCAAGGAGGAGGGCAAGGAAATTCAGACGTAATACAGGAGGAGGGGACAAATTTTTGTCTATAATCAAGTTAAAAAGAACATTTATCTACTATTTCTAGGTGACTCATAACTTATGTAGGGCTAAGTAGTGTGGTAAATCAAAACACACTATGTGCTACCAGGTTAACAAAATGACACCTCTGCAATATCTTGGGAACAGCTTAGGGTATGAAATCGGAATTTGAAAACTGTTAGAGGGAAGGGAAAACTGAAAATAAAATTATGACTTGAGGCAAAGAGTTGAGCAAAATCAAAACACCCTATGTGCATACAGGTTATCAAAATACCATTGCTTGTAATAAATACCCCTTCCAGGAACGGTGATTGAGCTCTGAAATTCGAAGTTGAAAGTTTTATGTGTCCTTTTTACAGTCAAAAGCAACTTGAGGGCAGTCAGTCCCCCTCCCGTGTGCCCTTCGGCTGCCCCTTGAGCCCCAAAGACATTTGATGAAAATTCTAAGATTGCCCTTCTGTCCTTGACTTAGAAGAGGGTTCAGAGATAAATCAAAAGACTCTATCTGTAACTCGGCTATAGAAATATAGCATATATGCAAAATATTGAGAACGGCTTGGTGTTTTAAGTTGAATCTTCACAAGTTCTCTTTTTAATAGAGGGTCATTTATAAGCTCTTTTTGATGAATGACCTCGAAATGCATTTATTTAAACAAATAAGCAGTTACGATAAAATATAATACAGTGAGATTATAATATTAATAATAAAATGGCGAATCAATATTAGTCTATACTCAAGGTTTGAACAGAGTGGGATTCGAGACGGCAGCCCTAGAGAAGGCAAAAAATTATGCTTCTTCAGTCCGTTTAAATAATATTACCCCCCCCCCCCATTCACCCAAGATAATAAAGTAAAGCTATTTTTAAAACATGTTGCTCAAAATTATTGTTGTTTAAGTTTTCAACTGAGTATTCTAATTTTGCGCAAAACTTAAATTGCTAGCAAAAATCCTAATTCTTAAGCAGAAAAACAGAAAAAAATCTTCACAAGTATTTCTATTATTATCCAATAAAAAACGAGCAGAAAATAATTCAAAAAATCCAAAAATTTTTCAAAAAAAAGGAGAGCGATATTAAAATCAAAGACGAAGAGATATACAGTCATACAATAATTCAAACTTAACAGAATAAAACGCACTCTATGCCTTCTAAAGGCCTCCTTTTCGCCTTACTGAAAACAAAATACATTTTAAACGCTCTCTCTTTTATAACGTAAATGAACGCATCATTAACTGAGTTGCCGCCAGATGAAACCATGTCAGAAAGTCTCCCAATGGCACAAGTAACTTTTTATAGGAACGACTCTGGTCAAGGCTAATTTCCTTTATATCGATATAACGTTCGGTCCTTCAAGGGGGGAGGGGAGATGTACTTCCTGCCGATATTTAACAATATATTTTTTACGTAGTCTCAGTAGAAATCCTCCCTCCAACTTTTAAAAGGTGCCTAAAAAGTATACAATAATAACAATTCATGCTTCTTTCCCTCCAGGAAAGTATTGTTTATTCATCTGTAAGTGAAAGACAGAAAGACACCCCCCCCCCCGATGCGTGTATAAACCCCAGGCTACTATTTTGCTTATGTTGTTTTTGTTTTTTTTAATTTCACTTATTGGTTTTGTTAAACAAAATTTGATGAGTAATACGTAAAAAATAAAAGGCAAATCAATAAACACAGGACACTTTAAAGTGTTGAAGAAAAGAAAGAAACTAACTAGGTTTATTTATTTTATTTATTGTTAAATTTCAATAAAAACGATCTTCATAAATCCAGCTCCTTAAAAAGACCCAAAAAATCATTTTAATCGCTACCTTCCCGTCTAATATTTTAGATTGGCTTGGTCTCATTCTCACCTCTTGCTTCAAATTTGCATCGCTCCAACATTAAGATTTAAGCGATTCCGAGTGACAGAGTTTTTGTTTTGTTTTTATTTTATCGAACAAAAAATATTTCAATCGTTGTCTTCAGTTCCTATACGAAACAATAGTTATTTTGCATATTATGCATTTTTCTGTTTGTAATTTGAATCGTAACTCCCAACCAAAAGAAAGTAAGAAATAAAAGAAGAGTTCACAAAATTCAACCCCAAGAATTTTACCCTAAATCTGTTTTGATGGGTTTCACAGGTCCAGGTACGTACAAAGAATTCTTAGGGGAGGAGGTCAAACAATAAAAAAAAAATTAAACTCATTTTCAAAATGAACTAAAAAGTACAGAATTTTTTTTTCTCAAGAATATATGAATTAAGCGAAAATGAGGGACAAAAAAAGCATTGGGTTTTACACAACATAAACACCAAATTTATCTAGGTTTTAAATGCACAAACGAAAAAAGTCGATGAGTTGAGGAAAACAAATAAAAAAAAATCAAATTATGCAAAAACGAATCGATTTTTTGCCCCGAATTTTCACTTATATTTATAGATTCTGGAAAAAAAATATTTTAAGTATTTTAATTTTCAAATTAAAAAATATATATAATGTATCATCCAAGATTACAACCTAAGTTAACACAGCCTTGGGATGTGCTCTTACCGTTGTGCTATACTGATAAAAGTGGGAAGTAACTGAACATTCGGAAGTGGTTGAAAAATAGTTCACAAATTAGAAATAATTTTGTGACAAAGAAATAAAAGTAAGATGGAACAAAAAGATCAGTGAGTTAATAAAAAATCTATAATTTAACAAAGAAAATCCGAGAAATTTACGTTTTCAGGGGGTTGGGACCCCAGTACAGCTTGCGTGGTCCCTATGAATTTTTTTTGTCAGTGGATTGTAAACCTAACCTATAAAAATACAAGATTGTTATCCTTTTTATATAAATGGTAACAAGTCTAGTAGTCGTTTTCTGAAGCCAAATATTTAGTGTTTGTCCTCTTCTGGAGAAAACATTTTGAACGCACGAACTGTATCATTACATTATCTATTTTATACTATTTCCAAATATAATGGCCTCTTTTCTGAAAATACCCCCACCCCCCTGATGGTCTGGGATATAGCCCTAGGAATATATTAGAAAAAATAAACAAATAAAATTCATACTTTACAATATGAAATAACACGAAAGAATGTCATCACAAGATTCGACACAACGATGAAATGTATTTATACAGTTGTATATGGGATCGAAGATGAGGAGGGGGATGTTATTTCAAAAAAGTCATCATACTATTTCGAAATACTTTGGTGTTAAATCGAAAATTCCAGTTAAACTACCCCCCCCTCAAAGCTTAGATATATCCAAAAAATAGCTCATTTTTACTGTTTCATATATTTTGTCAATATCAGATGTTCATAATCCTATATAAAAAGAACAACTTTTGTATATAACCTGATATTATGTCAAACCAATCAGAAGGGGGGGGGGTGAGGTTGTTACGGAAAAAATCATGTACATACCACCAGTACTAGTCAATTAGCGGGTAAACACGAAAGATAGATACAACAGAAAACTAATCAAATGGGTATCTGTCAATATATAATCGAATCGAAAAGCATGATTTGTAAACGCGTTTACAGTTTTTAAACTTTTGATTTTTGGGGTTAAGGGGAAAAAGGTACCTAGATTAGGTTATGTATTTAATATATACTATGCTTTACCCCCCCCCCTAATGTGCAAATATAGAGCCCAAACTAGCTCCTTCTCCATATAATTTTAGTATGACTGTTGGCAGAACAAGATTCAAAGTCCTGATGAAATTGAAAGTTGATGAGGTGACTAACTGATTATTGTCACTTGTCACTAAACAAATGATAATCGTATGCTCATGAGAAGAATGTTTTCTTAACTTGCAATGCGAGTAAGCGAAGTGGGTATTTTCTCATCCTAATAATTTAGTGATTGCGTGATAACATCGAATGACTGCGATGTGAAAGAATATCGATACTCATGTCAGTGTAATTAAAATGGGAACAGCGGATTTTTTTTTTCATGGGGGAAAAAATAGATTACTCAAGTAATATAGAATGTAATTAATATAAAAGAGCATAACCTTCATATATAATGATTTCAAGAACGCAACACAAATGCAACGTTTTTAAGACCTTATAGTAAAGTTTATTGTATTATTCAAAGTGCGCCAAAAATGTGACGAACGCACCCTTGGTGGTAACCCTGATCATTACCGAAACTTCCAGGAATGAATATCATTATATATATGTAAAACAATCAGTCTACTTTCATAAGTTCTTGTCAGTAATTTTGGTCATTACGGTGATTTTCTTTCTTTTTTTGTTTTTATTGTTGATCTTTGACAAATAAACCCTATAAGATCATTTTTAATGAAATACTTTTGCCGTGGTTTTGTCGTTGATGACTAATAAAATCACACTGCTAAAAATTGTTCTTAGTAACCACAGTTTATATAATTATCCAGTATGATCATTCTCTATCTCACCCATTATAAAAACCCGGACCAAGGTGAGAGTGCTCCAGAGAACGTTTTTGCAGATATAAACATAAGCGGCATTAGATCTTTTCACGGGTAGACAAGTCAGATTTCTCTTGGACGCGAAACAAGTGGAAACCCGCTATTACAAATAATGCACTTTGTAACCATTTCTCATTGATTGACGGAAACAGATTAACCCGCTAATGCAGAAATAAGTGGGAGGAGCTTTTTGTTCGCACCGAGAATGAAGACCAGAAATGATCTGCGATAAACTTACTGGATAACGCACAAATGAATTTCTTTTTCGTTTTGGGTCTTATTTGTTCGTTGATAGTAATTTCCTTCGTTTGAATTATTGTATGAGTTTATTTCTTGCTCGTTTGATTTTAATTGTGTTCTTTGCTTTTTTTGGATTTTTTTTTGGGAAAATGCTCATTTCGAATTAAAATATACAAATAGATGGGGTTTCCCTTATTACCGATATTCTATATTATGTAAGACAGATTTATTGCTAGAAACTTAATACACAACTTGGAAGTACTCAATGCTCAGGCGTAGTTTTGGAGTACTTGTCTTAACGCTTGCACTTGATTGGACAGTGGTCGGCAAACCTGTTCGCTAAATATGGACAATGCAACGACTAAAAACAATTCTTAAACTTGAATCTGTTTATTAATGTATTAAATCTTAATTAAAATTTTAGACCTTCATTAAATAATTGGTACACTGAATATAACTTCATTTCACTCTTAAGAAAGATTTTATTTCTTGATAAAATTTAAACACTGAAAGAAATTATTATAAAGACTGAAGAACATTTAAAGCAAGCAATCCTTACATCTCTTTGGGAAGTTTGAGCAAGTCAGGTTTTTTAGATTTTTTGGCACGATTCCAGGTTTTCATAAGGCTTCACAAGTTACACTTGATATAACTCATGCTCGAAAGAGGTTTTTCACATGAATATGTGCCGTTTATGAACCGAAAAGGGGAAGAGCAGCAAACACGATTTTTTTTTTCCAGAAGATAATATGAATCCAAGGCGTTCAACATGATCATGTCTTTCTTCTGGAGGTCTTTTAAAGCAGATAACTTGAATCTTGATGATCTGAGTTCACATTTGCTCGTCTCCAGTATTTCCAAACAGGCGCAAAAAAGTTGCATATGGCTTGGGAGCCACATTTTGCCATCAAAGGCCTAGGATAAACAAAGGCGAAGATCATCATCTCTAAAGTAATTGGTAGTTTCTTTCAAAGCCAGTAATGTAGAAAAAAGAACAAGGCAGAATAGCTACGATCAAGAAATGAATTTAATTTTCGTCTAAGCTATAATTACATACTTTGATATATTCGTCCCAAGAGGCGCACAGGTGTCCGCGCCTTTTTAAGTTCCCACCCGGCTATTTTCCTTAGCCCATATGAAAGACCAAGGTGGAAAAACAACAGCACAAATAAGAGGCGAATGAGAGAATCTAAACATCACGGATACATCTTCCTGCGTTCCGATGGAAACTCGGAAGTTTACCTTTCAGTTTTACTCGGGGGACAAGGGCCAAGGTCTTCTCAGAGGAAAGGGCAAGGTAGTGTAAAAAAACAATTTTTTATATTTTTTTAAAACTAGAATTTACCCTTTTTTGACACGTATTCTATTAATTTCTTGAACTTGAAAAGAGGGGGAGGTCCTCTTTCAAATAGTGCTCCTTAAGAGAATCCCTGTTTAAATATAAAAGACACACTTACTTGATATATGAATGACGAAATTTAATTGGTCTAAAATGATCCATAATCAAGCCGGAAATATGTCATTGTGACCCAAGGAGCTTGAGAGCAGGCCGGGACAAGTGCAATTTGACTCAATTATAGCATATTGCCCCATGTTCAAGCCTGATCAGACAGCTCAATTCAATTGACAATTTAGAACAAGATTTGACCAAAGGCAAAATTCTAGGATAATGAAATTGCTGCTTAATCCTCAATTGGCTACATAGCTGCATATATCTGCATAAATCTGACAAATTGGTCAACACAAAACCAATGCGAAGAAATAGATTTTTTTACGAAAAATGTTATCAAATACATTTTATTTCAACATTGCATTTCTTACAGCCAGCCGTAACCAGCGATGAAAAAGAGCTTATGTACTATTTAATAATAAAGGACCACAAAAGTAGAAAATTAAAAACAAAAAATGACCAGAACAAGTAGAACCGCAGAATCGAAATATAAGAGGCAATCTAAATCATATATGGCAATATTAACCAGACGGTTACCCAGAAATTAATTCCAAAGGGACGGGGACTTGGACTCACAATTCGTCGTGGGAGCAAAGGTTGACTCCCTTTTGTTTTATTTTCATGCATATTTCAACCACCTTATTTTGCTACTTTTTTGCTACTTATTTGCTATTTTGCTACACCAACTTATTTTGCTTATTTTGCTATTTTGGAATAGAATGTAAGTTAAACTGAAATAATTAGTTTTATCATGTTTTAAAACTTAGATACTTTGAAGCACTAATTAATATCGATCCTGAAATAAACTACTTTCTAAAAAACAAATTTTTTTTAAATGTTAAGATAATTTGCATAAAAATTTATTACTTGTGTCATGCCTACCAGTTTTTAACGATAAATATAGCCGACTTCCTTTTTATACAAAGTCACTTATTTTTCATTATTTTTCAAGAGTAAAAAGAACCATCCAATTCGATAAGTAGTATTTTCTACCAAGGTTTTTCGTATTGGAGAGTAGACTGAAACAAAGAACCTCTGAAAAAGAATTACCAAAATTGTCTTCGATTTATATGGGTTTCATCTATCTAAAACCAAATTCCTCCATTATTAACATATATTTTATAAACAATTTCGATTTAGGGTGCGGTATACCCTCCTCTTGCCTTAACTAAGCTCATAGCTATATATAGTTTTTGTGGTTCATCTCACAGCGATAATACCCAAATCACATCACCAATGAGGAATATCGTAACTGACACCCGTCAGTCGAATAAAAGAACAGAATTTGGTAGACACGAGTCTGAAGAATTACTTCAGAGTCATCTAGATAGAATTTATTCTGTAGAATTGGATCAAGAAACTTGAAGAAAGAAAATTAACTCTTCTTGTCCCGTTGAATAATTTTAGAAGAGAGCCTCAGATAGAATTTCATCAATCTGAAGAATGAGTCTGAAGAAATAGCTAAACTGCACAGGCCGGGACGAGTGCAATATCAACTTTTAACAAAAACATTGACCTCGACACGGACGGTGCAGAGTAGCTCGAATATGTCACCTCGAGACGTACAGGTTTCATAAGCCTGAAAAAGAAAAAAGGTATTGGGTAAGTTAGAATATCCCTTTCTAGCTTATATATAATATCAGAGTATCAGTTTCACATAATTAAAGGAGAGGAGCATAATTAAATAAGAGGAGCATTTATTTAGCTCCTCTTCAAAATTTAGAGATTAGTTTCTGATCATAATTCAAAACCCCCTCCTACACACCTTTTATCCTAACTGTTTTTGGATTTTACACACTACCTGACCATGGAGTCACAGTATACCAAACTGCCATCTATTAAAGACAAAGTTCAGGGAAATCAAAATCTTTAACGAAGTATCATGCGAATGGCTTGTGGCAGAAAGTACCCCTTCAGTTGAACGAACCCAAGACAATGCAGAAGCAAATACCATCCCACAGAGAAAGAAAGGGCCAGTAAGCTAGTACCTCGTGACTTCTAACCAACGTAAAAGAGGAATAAAAAAGATAGGACTTTTTCCTAATCTTAGGGCATTACTTGACCAATCCCATCACTAATTACTGAACCTTTCAAAAGAAGAGCCCATTATCCCACTGATGAACATAACAATAAAATATTCTTGAGAATTAATATAAGTTGATCCAAATAGTTGGGAAACGACAAGGGTGAACATTTCATGAACTTACTAAATAGGTATTTATTCAGAGCATTACATTCTAAGAAAATTCGATTAATGGGAAATTCTCTCGACTCAGAAACGGATGGGCAGTAGTAACGATTGACGGGTGGGGGGTGCTCCCTCCTCGCCTCCCCCTATGTTTACTTTTTTTAATATTAGTTTAGAAGACTCAACAATTGGGAAGTCTTACCTAAGCTCAGGGAGGAGGGGGGTAACTTGTAGAGCTACATAGATTAAATTGCAGAAGTTACAAGTTTTTTTTAAAGACAACAATTTTTTTAAAGACAAGTTAGCAAAGGTAAGATAAACAATAAAACAAGGAAAAAGAACAAAATATGAAAAAAGTGTATATGAAACTAATAAAATATATAAAAGAACATCTGCAAAATATAACACATTAATTAATAAACTGTTTGATGCTTAAGCTTCTTATACGGATACGGTACACAGATGCTAAGACGGCAGTTAAGACTGATTATTATATAAAAGCACCGTACAACTTAACAAGCCGACAGCGCAGCATCTATCTTCATTTAGACCGCAGGTAAAAACTAGAATGCCCATCTGATTATTTCAAGTAATCACAGTATCTTCAATAACACATCCAGAAATTAGAAACGCCTATAAGTTTTTAAAAGAATAGACTAAACGTTCAATTCTCTTTAAATACCGCTGCACGACCGTTAAATTCACAATGAGAAGAAAAAGAGATAATGATGTAAAGGTAATTAGAAAATGACGAAACGCTTAATCGGACAATAAATATGAAACTACAAATCATGCCATCTCTCATAAGTGTAATCCATACCTACCGTTACTGGCATTAATTAAACATTTCTTTCGCACCGTAAAATATCGATTAGTATTTAAGGTTATAATTACAATGAATGTGACGCATAGAGTACAATGATCGGGGGATTTCACTCCATATGTCGCAAGATGTAAAGGCTTAAGCCTAGACCCCATGACGCTTAAATAAGTAAGTTGAGATACACTGGAAAAACAGGGGTCTCCCAAACTGATGAAATGGGTGCTTTGCCAAAAAAAAATAATAGGGCTAACCGTTCCTTTCAAGTCGAAAGAAACCTAGATAATTGTTCTTTCCGCCTGGTTTAGCGTTTATGAAAACCGTTTCTTTCCAGAACAGGACGTTTCAAATAAATTAAAGATATGATTAAACTCTTCCATTCAAAATATTCTATCATGAGACTATGGACTTGGGGCCGTTTTCCCATGCACATTTCTAGAGACTTAGAGACCAGTGAGTCTGAACTTACGATTAAAAAGAATCGTAAAATACTGATCTATGGAAATTGGGACTGTTTCCTTGTTGCGCTACAGCGCATATCATTGGTTTATTCCGAAAACAAAAAGGAAATGTTTGCCTGAATTGTTCCATCGTCATCAGGGGCACGTCCGCTGTGAGAGAGGGAGACTTTCTGGATTTTTTTTTACATCTTCGGGATTTAGGACTCGAACCTACAGCTGTCCAAAAGTACGAGTATGAGTTGATAACGTTTCTTTCATTTCTTTTCATCTCTTTTAGATTTTATTAAAGCCTCTTGTCTTGACGGAAAAAAGCGGAACAATCTCACAATTTCCTACTTTAATTTAAAATGGAAGAAAAAAAAAACTCCAAAAGTATATTAAACAATGCAAAGAAAGATGATCTAAATTAACCAAAATTGAAAAGAAAAAGCTATCTAATATAATTGCAAGTTTCTCATATATGCATTGGTTTGTTTTTCATCGAACAACTCGTAAGTGAACTCATGAACATAGGCTACACCACAGAGGATTGCTTAAGCTTGTGGTCATGCCAAGATTTGAGTCGTCTCAGGAGTCGTGCTGCATTTTACAGGGGGGTGGAGAGGAGAAATACAAAGTATATTTTAAGGCACATGCTTTTCAATTGCCCATGCCTGGAATCGTCTAATGAGTATTGCTGGATTATTACGGGGGAAGCTGGGGAGGTAGAAATACAAAGTTCATTTTCACGGACTTTTCAATTCTTATCTAGACGAATGTCAAGCGGGTGGTCTTCACTACCCCCTATTCTGTTTCTAAATATAACTGCTTACTATTCTGTTACTTGAGCAATTTGATCGTTTTTAGGTCATATGGTGTAGCGAAAATTTGATAGGCAACGGCAGACTTTTCATATTAGGGAGGTACCTATTATTGCTATTGATGCGAGGAGGATTATTAAACGGGGGGACGTTAAGAAATTGTGATTCTAGGGAAAAGGGAGTTCAACCCCACCCTCCAATTCCTCGGCGCCTACCCCCTGGCTGAATGATGATGCCTTATTTTTATATTTTTGTTCTGAGATTTCTATTATATAGCACTAAAAGTGCTAATTAGACGAGGTTTGCCCTCCCCTGGAATTCAGCTAATGGGCGCCCATGAGGACCACCCACTCGCTTCTTTGAGCTAATGAATTAATTATTAATTGAGAATAAATTAAAGGTGCAGTTAATGATGTAAAAAACGAATATAAGATGCGGATTGTTGATGCTGAAAAATAATAGCTTCTAGTCGATTGAGAAGCCTCATAACCAAAAATATTTATCGTGAAATACTCAAAATTTAAGCAACATTTTGGTCAAAAAGTATCATTTTGGAAGAAAAATATTAAAAATCCCTATATTTGCTGAATTACCTGAAGAGTCACTCAAGGGAATAAAAAATAACAAATTTGGTGAAGAATCAATGGTGGCGGCAATCCTGCTTGCGCTATACTATATAAACTGGACCCTGCCATTGAATGGACCAGATTCCCAAGCCCTGTGAGGGCAAAAATTTTCGACGAGGAGAGACTAAATACGAAAAATATGAAACTATGCAATAAATATAGTAAGAGTGATTTCTACCAATACTAGAAATGACTTTGTATATTAAAAAAAGTGCAAATGGCAGATCAGACGGTTTCACTGGGGTAATTTATTCATGAACTCTAAGTATGGCTGTAGCAAAAATATGGTTTAGTTTTGTTTACTTTATAGAGTAGCCGTAATAATTTTCTCATTTTTTTCTTACATGAAAGGGCTAGATGTCATTGCATTTTTAGAAGCTTCTTGAAGACGTTTCTATTCTTATAAAATGTTAGTATGAATGATTTTGTGCATAATATCAAGTCTCACTCAACAACTCTATACATGCACATAAATACCGTTATAGGTATTAATTAAAAATGTATCTTGCATGGTAAGATGTCAATTAATATTTAAAAGAGTAATTAAAAAAGAGTAAGATATATAGTACGATGGCCCAAGTGCAGCTTTGCTCCAAAAGGCTGGTTGTCATAGCTTACTTTTCCGTATGAAAAGCGAGACTAACACCAAGTTGGCAGTATAGGAACCAAGAAATATCGAGAAGGGGGGATAAATGGTTTGAAGCCCCCCTGGAAATGTTAATCTGACTCGTAGGTTGGTCATGAAAATGCAGATGAAAAAATGTTTTTCATAAAAAACTAAAAAGTGTTTCCCCAACTTGTAAATTGGTACTAAAAATGCAGGGGAAAACATCATTTGGGACCGCTAGACAAAGTCTAGGGACGTTATTTCCCTTTTCTTCATTCTTCTGGAGCCCCCCCCCCCCCAAACAGTAATCCTGGATATGATCAAGGGAGAAACCTTTAGTCCCAGGCCAGACCTTGTCAGGTTATTTCATAGATAGCTCGGTGCACACAGAGGTTCTTCCATTCCTCCAGGAGATGTTTGTAACGAAAGGCATAAAAAGCATACTTACATATTTGGTTCGGAATCGGTATTACTGTATGTTTTTACTGCATCAGGTTCCTTGCTTCATAAACTTTGGCTTTGTGCCATGTGAATGAATGTGATCCATATATGAGCCTATATAAGATGTTTCTTGAGTTCTGAAAAAGTAAAAAAGTTCTTAAATCTCATTTCCTAAGGCAGAGAAAGAGAAAAAAGATTCTTAACTTGCTTTTAGCCATTTTCCCAATTGTTTGGTAGATTAGATTAATTTATTTCAAAACGACCAAACTAAACATGATCAATAGGCAACCGTCCATGGGAAGACATAAATGCACTGGCAGCTGGCACTAGGCGGCTACCACAAACTATTTCAACTTATTTCATTTTAACACGTACTAATGAATATTCTCATAAAAACACAAAACAAAAAAGAAAATAAATGATAACATATATCTTCAAAATCTGAATCACGGCTCCTCACCCTCCTAACAAAAAATTCTTCACTCTTTTTTTTAACAAATGCTGGTGTTGAGCCGCTTCAACACTATCTGGGAGGGAATTCCATACCACCTGGCCCAGATATTTCATTTGTAATCCAGTTCGACTTCCACTCTTATACTCTGTCACCAGATTATTAGCATTCCTTGTATAATAATCATTCAAATCATTATTTCGTCAAAAAAAAATCTAAAAACACCGATGGACACACTTCATGAAGACACTGGTAAGTAAAAACCGCAGCCTGGTAGTCACGAACTTGTCCCACATCCACCACCTTTAATTTCCTAAAACAAGCTACTACTATATTATTAGTTTCCTTAAGGTAGCCCCCTAATCAAACGGACTTCCTTATTCTGTAATACCTGTACACGCCTAAAATTACCAAAAAATTGCTAGCCCATAACACACAGCCGTATGATATACAGGGTTTAATAATTGCATGATAAGAAGCAACATCACCCGACCTGGTACGAATTGCTTCAGTCGACATATAATTACGAGGCGTCGTGCAACTTTGATGCCACAAGATCCCTGTGACGTTTTCATTACAAATTCCAGTCTCGGTAAAAACCTAGATGCCTTGTTAGGTTAACATCTTCTAGAGAATTACCAGAAAATAATATTCGCCCATCGAGATGTATGGGTTGACCAATTCAACTAAAAACCTTAAAACTTGTCTTTTTTACATTAACCACCAACATACTTAAAGACGTAAACACACTTAAATCATTTAATACCATATTTAATTTATTTATTAACTCATCCAAGGAAACACCACGAAAAGAAGTGCAGTTTGTGTAGAAGTTTGTGCAGTCTTAGTTTCTTTTATCCTATTTTTTACTTTCAAATATTAATCTGTATTCTTTTGTGTCTTCTCTGTCCCTTGTCTGTCCTTATTTTTCTTCTACACTAAAGACCGCACAATGTTCCCATCAAATTTAATTGGATATTTTGAGCAGGGTGAACCAAGAATATCCGAAGGAACTAATTTAACAGCAAATTGAAAGATTGAAATTTCTCGTTAAACAAATAAGAGGAAACAACATATTCAATCGAATCCATGACATCGAATAAATGAAAATGTCAGCTTAATCATAAACTAATTTGTCAGATTCGATTTCTTAAGATATGCTTAAAAATAGTTAAAAAAGTGCTAGACACGCAGAGACCATGTTAGAGTAAGAAAGATTATGAACAACATGAGCATAAACATTGTAAATACTGAAACAGGAAAATTGGGGAGTTTCAGGGCTAAAAAGAGGGTACTAGAGAGCCTAGTTGCCCTCACTTTGCCCTAGCAAGAGAAATACTTCGCCCTTTATAAGTCATTGCTACTACGTTGATTTTGACAACACAGTTCTTCTCTTGAAAGAACTAAAACATCTCTTAGCCAAATAAAAATCATCATGCCAAGTAATTTGCTCCATGTCGAAATTAAGATAATCTCTCTCTAGTTACTACATTCACTTGTATCCTATTTTCAAAAGTAAATGCGGCCTCATTAGTAAAGAACAAACGACCCATAGTAACCAAAAATTTTTTAATGTTTTTTGAAAAAAAACTCAAGTGAGAGAAAATCTTTATTTGAAGCCGATCCAAGAACAGTTACTATGGTTTCGATTAATCTTAATGGTAAAAGTTTATTGCTGAAAAAAGAATCCCAAGGACTAGTATGGACTGACTATTTTTCCTCGATTCCTTAATATGCCAATACAATATCTATTATGCCGCCTGGCCACGACTTTCAAGATTTTTTTTTTTTATCTATTACTTTCAGTTTAGAAACAATTTGGTAAAAAAAAAAAATTTAGTAGCTCAAATACTGTTGATGTCTAAATGGTAAACAAGTATTCTTAATCCATACCTAATTCAGATTTTTGTTAATACATTTAAAATTTTTAGATATTGAAGAAACGACATATTAAAAAAAGGAAAAAATAATTTCTTCTTCTTTTCCTAAAGTGCGACAGGCGACAAGGCGAAAAGATGCGCACAGGGATTACTCAAATCATCTCCAAGAGGAAGCTTCCAGAACTGAGTTCCTGAATAACAACTCCGTCTGCTGTTACATATCCATTTGGAGTGCTGTCCCTGAGGAAGTGTCCCATCAATGTCAAGTAGCAAATTCTTAAAAGATGAGTTTAGCAGATATATCAATCCAAAAAACAAGACTAAAAGCGAAACGAGACCAAAATAAAAGTTAATAAAAACTAGAGCAAAATATAGAGTGAAGTGAAAGGCTAGAGCGAAATCTAACACACTAAGCTCTTTCAAGTCCTTCTTGCAAATTTGAAATTTAGTAAAACAGATCAGTTAACTAAACGAATTTTCGCTGATGGGGAAGGAATTTTACCAAAAGAACTTACGGAGAAGGGGTTTACTTTCAGAGAATTTGTCTAACGGTTTCAAATAAGGGCCTTTATTCCTGCAGTTTTAAGAACAATTAAGAGTCAGAGGAATATTCGACAGGCGGTAGAGAGTTCAAACCAGGTAGACCCTCCCCTAGATACGGTCTTGGGTCATGCCGTAATTTTTACCAAGGTAGAATAACCGTTGTGGACGTACTAAACGTAAAGAAAACAGTAATAAGGAATTATACAGACGGCATTTCGATTCTCTATATTTAGGAAAACTAATAATAGTTAAGGGTATTTTCCAACCCATTTTCGAAGTTTCTGTTCAATGCTTTCTTAGGAAATGCCACGAGAGGATTTTGTGAGGGGTCACAAGCGGCTCATAAACGCGTACTATATTACTATATATATCTATTTAAGTGCACTGGAATTGAAAAATTGGAGAAGGGAGGGAGGGGGGGGGGGGTATTGCTTAGAACAACAATTTAAGTTTGTTTATTAAATTTCTCACCTGAAACTGTATATGGTCTGAAATAATGCGCCGTTTTGGTGCTATGATATTCTATGTTGTTTCGCTGAATAAGGTCAGTTTTAAAGTGGCGCTACTCGTGGGGAAAAGTGTTCGTTCAAAATCTTAATCAGTTCGTTACTTTTGTTTCGCCAAGAGTATAAGAGACAAATACATAAATGTGAAATCAAACAGTATCTTACTGTATAAAGACCAAAAATGCCTTCAATAAGCGTTTAAGTTAAACTAAACATAATTTTGTTTAATATATTCCATAACATATATACCTAGACAGTATGTTTTACAGCCTCCGCAACGGAAGGGGACTGCGGTTTTGATCGACCTGCTTAAGTCTGGCACCTTACCAAACAAAGCCTGGGTGCTGGGCTTATAACAAAAAATTGAATTTGTCCGCAAGATTATGCTTTCCTCAATATTTCGCGGGCGTGTGCAGGTTGAATGTTTTCGGTATAACTTACATCTAAATGGTACAAATCCTGACACAACTGAGCGTACCCTAAAATTTGTATTAAATTAGAAAAGACTAGACAACCCACTTAATCTTTGATCCGCTAATAAAAATCAAAGAATATCGTAACATCTGGTATACGATGGCGAATGAGTTACACACCGAAGGTCAAAATAGTAACTGGTATATTAGCACGAAAGGGCTGGACAATGTATGTAATACCCCTCGGCTACCAGTTAAGCAACCCTAACTAAAAGAATAGGTCTGAGAGGAATGCTATGTTTCACCATATAATTTTAAAAGATAACCAATATGGTTCAGATTTATTTAAATTTTTCCGCCAGGTAATCAAGCATAGATATAAAGTGAAACAGCCATTGGTACTTGGATTTTTAGCAGGAAGTATTATGCAGGATAATACCTGTAGACATGGAAAACATGGAAGTTCTTCCTTAAGGTCTGTCCGAAGACCTGTCTCGAGGAAATTTAGCAACACAAGAAGTTAAAATGTGGCAAACATAAATATTCTGGCAAAAAAAGAGACCTTTTTTTAATGTCACGTCCCCACCACCCCACCCCATACAAATGAAGTTTGATTACAAAAGAAAGTCACGAAGTATTGATTGCGTCTGTGCATGATATTTCACTGTTTCGAAACAAGGTTACAACTAATATTTACTCTTGTACATTGCATATTTTCAAACATTTTGAATTTCAATGAAAAATCTAGAAAATAAACAAAAAGCTTCCTCAAAACAGTTTTTTTCAAGAACCTAACGAAGGAGAAATCTTCAAAATTGTAACGTTAAACTGAATAATCATGCTCTAAATTCATACATAGAGTAAAATGCAAAATTGTCTGGTATTAAAAAAGAATATAAATTCAATACAGCCAGGCACACGCATGGGACTTCGTTTCTTAAAATTAGGCATCTTGAGTGCGGGGAACTATAAAAAGATCAAAAAAGTAGACGTATTACGTTCTCGAAGGAGTTCCACATCACGTGCTTTCCTGCATACTTCCCGAAAATAATTTCTACACTTTTCTTCTATCCATCTTAAGGGGATTCCCCGTAACCGCCCCGTATACAATTATGGATACAGATTTAGCCCTGAAAAGAAAGGCAAAAATATAGGCAATGAATATTACAAATAAAATGCGTTTGATTTGCGGTCGAGTATATTTTATATAAACGACTCTTTCAGCTTTACTAGTCTGGTGTACATTACTACAGATATTTGTATAGCTCTTCTTTATGAAAATGTTAACCTATAAAATTGACCATGACTCAGTAGGCTATTGTAATGAAATCGCATCTTGGCAGCTGGTTAGCATGCAGCTTGCAAAGTGCAGGTGTTATGCTAATTCGTGTCTTTTATGTGCAAGTATTTATATGTACTTCCTAAACACACTTTTTAACTTCTGCACAAGTTTTTACAGATAACTTTAATAAAAAATGGCACAACTTGTCCTTTCTTAAATCGGACATATTTATGCTCGATGGGGTAAGCTGTCTTATCGCTTTGGATCCGATTTGCAAGAGGTAAAACGTGGGATGGAACTATGTTTTGGTTTTATGTAAATGTGTAGGACAAACTACGTGGCTGGGAAGGTCATTTAATATAGACCATGTGTATTTATTGAAATATAAATTTCAACAAACTATTCTGAAACACAGATTTTTAAGTTTTTCAGACTTGCACCAGAACAGACGCACAAACCTTACGATTCCTCCAGTTCTAAGTTCAACAAAACATTCAGAGCTCTCATACATAATGACAGCCCCCCGTATTTTTCTTTTTATGTGCATGCCTAAAAATATCAACTGGTTGCCTGGATACTGTGTCTATTTTTAGCCAGTTTATTTTGTCAGTCCAACAAATTTGCTTTTTAGGCGAGTCTTGTATCTTATATATAAAAAACTCCCTTTTTTGTGAAAAAAATATATTCGGCCTTTGATCATCCATGGCCACTATTGGCATAATGGGGATCAATCCTCCTTAGCTGTGTTCAGGTAAGGGTATCTCCCCTCCCTCCCTCAGGGATTAAATGAAATATCATTTCATACTATAGAATTAAATAACAAAATTTATGGATGTCATCAGTAAAGCACTGGAATCAAGACCCGGATTTAGAGGAAAACTACAGAAAACATTGTGTTTCTTAGTTCAGAATTTCTAAGAGCCATGGATTTACTATCAACACGTTTTTGTTAAATAAAGCGAAGTAACTCAAAGTGCATTCAATAACTGCTTTGACGTTTAGTTCACATAATGTGTTTTGAGTGTTTTTGTTTGGTTTTTTAATTTCCCGTTCCGTCAAAATAAATTCCTGCTGAAGTATATGTTTTGTACAACGGGAAAAGATTTTTTGAAAGCCCAAAAATGTCAGGGGTTGAAAACCAAATGAGACGCTGGATAACCAATTGAAGTGGATTCAGCAAATTCAGCTTAGGGTTCGAGGGTATAACATTAGGTCGTGAGTGACACCAACACTTTCCGTGCACTTAAAATACGAAAACAGAAAACCCGGCTATTAAATCAAAAACTAAAAAGTGCACCTTTACCTTACGATAGACAGCAAACTCCATATTCCAGGGCGAAAGCTAGAAAGCTACAAAATGACTAAACAGCCAGATGCAGAGAATAATGAACTATCATATGGATCTTTTCTCAGCGCCATTCCCCCTTTTATTGGTATTGGTACAAGTAGCCACTAAACGGTAATTCATGCATAACAATTTTTCAGTACAGCTTTCCCAGGAAAGGGCTGACAAAGGTCTTTTATCTGTTGATTTCCTCGCCATTGTTGTTTGTGACGGAGAAAAAGCAATTCGATTTCGAATGTTTTAGAACTTGTTCAAGTAATTTGATCTGTTAAGGAGAGCAATTACTTGCATTCTGGAATAGAATAATAGAGATTGAAAGAAAAGAAAAGAGAGCTAGAAAGAAGGGATTAAAAACCGACAATTGGAGCATGTGACAGCCACAATCATTGCATCAGCAGTAGACCTACTGATAGCAGTGGTAGCGACTGGTAGCATCGGGATGCATCGGGTAGCATAGGGATGTAAGGATGGACTGAACAGCTTAATGTGGTATTTAGTGCTTGTTAAATAGCTAAATATGGCTCAGTATTAACAGAGTGCAAGAAGAATGAATGCAAAGAAGGTGCGAGTTTTCATTAAATTTGGTTTATAAGCGCACCGACTTGAAGACTTTCAACCCCCCAACCTCTACAAAAGCGTTCGAATAGCGCAAATACGCCCAATTTGGCGGCAATAAAATGCCTAAGGAAGCAAAAAAGCCAGCTGGTACTTATGTATTAGCTGGTACCCACGCGATATATTGTGCTAAAGGAAACTAGTCAAACGGGTATCTGTCATATGATGAAAATATAATAGTTTAGAAACAAATTTGGGCTATATATTTGCTCAATAGGGGGGGGGGGGTAAAGCATAGCATATATTAAATACGTAACCTTACCTAACCTTGGTACCTTTTTACCCCTAGACCCCTAAAAATAATAGTTTAAATATCGAAAACGCAATGACAAACCACGCTTTGTGATTCATTGACAGATACCCGTTTGACAAGTTTCCTTTAGTGCAATATATCGCAAGGGTACCAGCTAATATATAAGTAACAATCAGCTACCTGAGCCATAAAAAAATAGCTTCACAATAGCAACAAAAAGGTTATTCCATGTTATAGGTCGGGCAAGAGGGGGGGGAGGGCTCAGACATGCGAATTCAAAATTTAAATTTAAATTACCAGATACAAATTCGAAGAGCTAGTCAGTAAGGTTATTTGATTTTATACTTTGAATAAGTGCTATCGTTATGGCTAAAATTTAAGAAACAACAAATAGGCGAATTATTCAAAAAACGTCGGAAAGTAAGTGGAAATTGTAATAATATTGAGATTTGTGGAATGGCACGGACTCGAAGACCAGTGAGTCAACGCCCCTCCCCAGTACCTTTCTGAGCCTAAAAATGTAGCAATGTTTTGGAAAATAGCAACAATATTGTGTAAGACATTCTTCAGTCTAGAGGTGTTGAAACGCGTATTGTCCTAATCATGGGAGAGCTGCCCCACCAACAAAATAAATACGCTACTGCAAGTGCAACCAGTTAATACAAATTTACTCGGTTAATATTTTACCCTTTTTAGCTAATATTTTTAGAGAAGCGTGTAATACGCCCGGTTCTTTACTTAATTTGACTTACATTTCCAGTCGGGCGCTGATCGGTGTAGAGAGCGAGGTGTACCCACTCCAACCACTTCGGTTCATGGCGAACGCTTTTGCTTTGTCAAGTCTGATGTTCGCCATCGGCAAGAACTTGGTCGGACAGGCTGTCAGACTTTCGTCTCTATGGCCATAATGTCTCATAAGGTCGCTTCCAACTGGCTGTGGCAAGATGAGCTTGAAGATTTTCAATCAGGGTGGGCACGAATGCGTCCGAATTGTAAGGTTCGTTCGGCTACTCGGGTCAAAAACCAAGACTGCTTAATGTACTAGAGCAACTTTTCATTGCTAACGAGGTCGTACCATGACGGACCTTCTATCCTCCTCAGGCTCTTTGACTGGAATACGTCGATGGTATTTATAGTTACGGCTGATGCTTGCCACGGCTCAGTTCCACAGCTGATGTTTGGTTTTCGTCAAAGGTACAAAATTCAGGTACTGACACAAAAGGAGTTGAGCTTCCCTGAAATCCTAAATTTGCCCGAATACATGGGTGCTTCTTATTCAAACTGTCAGTTTCTTTTTATTATTCCTGCATATGTGCCAGATTCAGTCTGTTCATGACAGAAATTACCTTAGATGTTCTCGCTTGCGGCTCATAAAGAAGACACCCATCTGAAAAAAATATGGAGCCCAAGAGGGGAACTTTTGAACAACCTCGATGGCGGTGTTTTGTCCAAGTTAACCGAAAAATTAGCATCAGGAACAGGCAGGTCAATAACCATAATTTTGTTTTTATTCAAGTTTGTCTGTAGTTTATCTTTTGCGCATTCTTCTCATAAAATCTGGACCGCTTCGAAGAATTGCTCCATACAGTCCACCAGATTGGCCAAGTAATCATCAAGTCACTGTCTAAGATAGCGCAATCCCTAAACATGAGCCCGAATCGGAGACGTGAAGCAGTCTTTGTCACAAAGTAATCTATGATGACACTGAAGAGTTCCAGGGCACATCTTTGCGCAATCTTGGCAGACTTTTATTCAATTCTTTAGATCACGACGATATAACGTATTCAAAATATGTGTTAATATATACCGACTCCTATTTCAGAGAGTCGGTCAGAATATGCAACTTACTACCATAGAAAATTTAAACAACCAGCATGATGTAATGAAAGCAGAAATGAAAGAGTAGAAAGAATACAAACAAACACGCAATTTGAAAATAGCACTTCGAAGAAAGTTGTAGGCCATTATACATTCAATTGATATAGTATAATAGTTTTCACTATCTATTTGATCAAGGCAAGTATGCAGGTCTTCGGGCTTCAGCTTTCACTCAACAGAACCCCCCCCCCCTCTTCACCAAAATCTCAAGATTTTACTTGTCCTACATTTTCTTATGTGTTCTTTACAAACACCTATTTCTGCATGTTTTGAGACTTGTAACCCCTCCCCCAGCAAATACTCTTCAGGGTAGAGTGTAAGTTGTTTTATTTATTGTGGGGAACATTTTTATCCGCCTTAATCTTTTATTATACCCTTGTTTCTTAGTGCTAGAGGTCCATAAACAACAAAGCCAGATTCTTTCACCTATTTTGTAATATGGCTATGAAACTACTTCTTTGTTAGGAGACCATAATGAAGGACTCTGTCATCTGGTTCACTTTTAGTAAATGGGAGGGTAAAACTGAAAACTAATAAATCAATCCTATCTTCATGAACTTGTTCATTCCTCAATTTTTTTTTCAATTTGGGGATGAAGGAAGGAAGTCAAAATTGCTGTGGGTACTTACGTGTTATAGCGACCACACCCAAGAAGTGAAGTTAGGTTAATCCTAATAAAATACACCAAATATGTTGAAAATATAATACTTTAGTAACATAATTATGGAAACTACAACAGAGAATTATGGAAAGCAGGCCACCCAGAACGTATTATATTAAAAAACCTAATCTAAGCTAACCTAACCAGCTCTATATATCAAATATTTAATTAAAATATACCTGCATAGTAGTTTATATCACTGATACTAAGCTAGTTACCTCCAAATACAGACAGAGAAACCGGCTTTACTCAGATGAAGTACTGCAGTGTGGTCGCTATAAGACGTAAGTACCTTACTGTGAAGGTTTCTTTCCAGGGACGTACACAGGGAGGAGGAGCAGAACTCCCCCAACCCTACATTCCTTGGATTTCTGGGAGCTTCTTTTCAAGGTATCAGACATTTTTTATCCCCCCTCCCCCGAAATTACTTTTTACTATTGCCCCCCCCCAACAAAAAACAACAATCCTGTGTACGTCCATGTTTCTCAACGCGACTTTTTTTTCTGAATTCAAAAGAAACTAGGTGTTTCCATTGATTACCTATTCCGCGCCATGCAATTTGGAAACACACTGGTTCTAAAGACCCGAGTAACTCTAACCAAAATAGGTTAGAATAAGCTAAATTAAATTTCTTCCCAGAAATTTAAGCTTCGAATAACTAAGGGCTCAAAGAGGAAAGGAACCTTAACCAAGACGTCAACGTTAGACGAGCCCTTTGTGCTCCCCTTTTCAGCCTAGAGTTCCGTGGAACTTAGCTCGACTTTATAAAGACCTTATATCGGAAAATTGGAATTATCGGACAACAACATTACGGGCCCCCCCCCCTTTGTGCGATCTTCAGACGTTTATACGGAGAGGAATACCGTTACCTTTTTAATCATTCTTTCATTTCATTAAATCTGCGGTGCATGTTTATAAAAAGGTGCCTTTAATGTTTCCTCAGGTAAGCTAAGGAAAAGGGAACAATATTGTCGATTTAAGAATTTCCAAACCTTTATCTCCAGATATTTTCAATTAAGAGTTTTCCCTGCTAAAGTTAAAGCTTACTAAAGGTCCAAGGAATACACAGCCCTTTTCAAGAAATAATAAGAGGATCTCTTGGTTTGGGTTAATGTAAATTGAAATAAAATCAAGTACGGTTCTTCTTAGCTTAGCTCAGCAATAGTTTGAACTAAAGGATTTTAATAACCCAGAACTCAAGCCTTGACTAGCTATTCAAGTGTAACTCCTTTAAGTGAAAAACATTCGATAGCCTAGAATTAACTTAATCTTTTTCTTTTCGGTAAACATTGGTGGATTGAACAAGTAGACCATTAGACATTAGACCTAGAAGAGGTTCCGAAGTATTCAACCTAATCAGAATTAAATTATTTTTCTTTGTATCTCCTTTAGGAATAGAAATCAGTTGTTACTGGATTATGAGTACCGATTTCTTACCCAAGCCTCAGTTTGTATAACGCTACCAAATTTATTAGCTCTGAGAGTAGGGGCAACCTTACAACTAGTCGCAGCGGTACTCAGGTTCGGTACAATTGGTCGCAGCGATACTCAAGTTCGGTACAACTGGTCGCAGCGGTACTCAGGTTTGGTACAACTTTCATTTAAGTGGGGGTGGATTAATTAAATTTAAAAAATTTGGTAAAATTTAGTCCTCTGTTCCTCACAAGAAAGTGTGTGTTCAGTTTTCCAAACCTATCCAAGACAGAGAAGTTTGAAAGTGTTCATTAAAGAAATTTTTAACCTTAATGGGAAGCTCAGACAGCCTTTTATCTTCCTAAGATTCTTTCTTTCTTCTCCTTTTCTTTCTCTTTGCTACAAGTTCTAGTATCCAAATCGTCTATAATTTACTTAAATAGGGTCATAGGTTAATCATCCTCAAGAGTGTGTAATTATAATACTAAACTTGAGGGTGAATTTCAATCAAGGTACAGAGAAAACTCTAATATAATTAATAAATAGACTAATTTTAATGACTTAAAATAATATAAGGTGTCAAAACTTCCCATGTCCTAAGAGCAAAAAAGACGAGACTCATCGTGAGTTCAAAGGAAACCGAAAATAAATAATTAAAAAGTACAGTTCAACCCGTGTAAGAAGACATACTACCGGTACAAGAAAGTGCATAAGTTGGAGTAAACGCGTCTACAAGAGCGATATGGAGACGCCCCAGTCACAAACAGGCTTCAAAACCTATTTGTGGAGCAAGCACCTCCCATCTCGTTACTGACATATCCAAATGAAATCCATTCATGGATTACCACCCTTAAACAAATACAAAGGAATTTAGGGAAAGATGATATTGTTATGATAAATCAAGCTATCTGTTATACAAGAGGAGAGATACAAAGATTC
>NC_142802.1:28196004-28341004 GCF_049724085.1 Artemia sp. Qi Xiang Cuo | reverse complement strand
CACACACCCTTCCTGTTTACCTTCCCTAGATTTCTCCAGGTACCCATTTAAAGCCGGGTCGACTCTAGCTGAGCTTACAGAGTCATGCCACTGACCCCCTTCCCAAACCAAATAATTGAGTACACTAGGATTCGAACCCTCCTCCTCTCGGACAAAGGATCGCAAATCCAAATTTGAAATACCCTGGAAACAAAACATTATTAAGGTTTACTGAGAGCTTATTTCAACTGAAACATCTTTTCAACACCGCACGGTGCATTTGTTTCAAAAAGGAAAAGGCTTAAACAATGGGTGGGTACTTTACTTCAAAAGTCGTCTTACACTACCTCTGAAACTATACCTTCAGATAAGTTAGGAGCGGAAACTCCACCTCCGAAATTGGTTCAATCAAGAAAAACTAGGGTGAAAAAAGAATTTTCGAGACATCAGACCCGGTTAAAAGCATACCGAATTACCCCGTCACCCGGCTTAAAAGTTGGAGCCACATTTGGTCACCCTAGGCAATATTATGCTTTGAGGAAAGTTAAATTTGAATAAGTTAAACAGAGCTTCTGGACCTTCGACTCGATAAACTAAGTTAAAAAAAATATACTATCTTTTTCATAAATTTTCATGTACATATCTTGATTACTCACCTTTTATGGTAAAGCCATACATGATTAATGATATATTTGTTAGCAAAGTTGTTTCAAACAACAAATACCAAAGGCAAAACCGAAGTTTTGAACAAAATGTGGCTTGTTCTAAATTTCTTCTAAAACGAGGAATGCTTAAAGTAACTTAAAAGGTTCCATTTGCCCAACGGCATTAAGTTCGGAGGTACGGGAGGAACTTACCCCTCCTCCTCGAACTGACACTGTTCCACATGAAATATCAGTTCCATTAATTTTTTCCATATCTTAGTCGATACTCAAGATACTTAAAAGTTTCTGAATTTGTCCCCCACAAGACATTCTACACCTTTTCTCACTTACAGAAACAGTCAAAATATAGAGCTACTGATTTTTTTGGCAATATCTTTGATGTCTGAAAATGCCTTCATTACATTTTCCCACTTTCATGTCTAATTTATGTCTTGTAACACAAAAACTTTTGAATAACCACAGTCTTATCGAGTACTATTGGGGGTATTAATATACATCATTTAATATAAAGGTTGTTCATATATAATGCACGACCTTAAATATAATGAATTCGTCAGAACGTTTCCAAAATTTGTAATATTGCTGGGCAACAATATAGATGGCAGTCTAGCATCCTGCCAAACACTAAAAGTGTCCTTCATATACAAGTAACAAGAAAGCAAACTGCCCAAATTCTAGTTCAGCGTTGCCAAATTTTGCTACTGATCCCCCTTTCCTCACCATCACAACATGTTTTACACTTCTTATAACTAATTCACATGGCTAAAGACAAATTTTACGTTAAAAACGTAAAAAATATTTTCTTAAAAAGTAACTTTTATTCCTTTTTATTGTTTGCCACAAAGCGTCAGATTTTATCTATTAACTTTTTGCATTGCTGATAAAAGGGAATACATGAGGGCCCTAATCCCTATTACTCTGCAAGTACTGCTTAACTCTTCCAGGGCGAATTATATTTCAATAAGTTCCACTCTCATCTTATGTCTCGCCTCAAAAACAAGGTAATAATAGTAGTTTGCAACATTAACATGGCCCAGCAAAATTGATAATATTCAATTAGTAAATCGCCATAAGTTTCTTCAACCTATAATAGTTTCTTCAGTTTATATAATAGTAATAAGCATATAATAGTTTAGAAACAAATTTCGGCTATATATTTGCACCTCCGGGGGGTGGGGGTAAAGCATAGCATATACTAAATATGTAACCTAACTTAACCTAGGTACCTTTCCCCCCCCCCCTAAACCCCAAAAAACTAAAGTTTTAAAATTTTGGATGTTATGACTTTGGATGTCATGAAGGTTGGTGGTTCTGACGGATTTTTTTGTCGATGTTATGACAGGTTTTGTAGATGAAATAACGTTGGTGCTTTTGACGGTTGGATGTTATGACGCCTTACCCTTATATTGGGACCACCGTCAGATTGTCATGTTTGAGTTTGTGTACCTAGCAGGTTTTACAGAGCCATCATTGACATTCACCGGGTTTCACTCTACCCACTGTAACTAATCAAGTGGTTCAAAAGTTTAAGCATCTTTCGTAAGTTTAAAGCTTGTACCCAATAGCCCAGTCTGTGTTTAATTTGCTAATGGTAAAGCCTTGTATTAATAGTGTAGTAAGTGTAATAATACAAATCTCATGTTATAAATATAGAAGTCGACACCCCCTGTTCCAAAAATACGTCTAGATGACAAATGACAATGGCGTTCCTGAAATTATTTTAAATTTTTCACGCAATTCTCCAAATAATTCGGTTTAACTCTCTATCAATGAAAAGCAGGGGGAAAGGGATTTTTCCCTTCAGTACTTCAGATCCTTAATTAAGGCCACACAGGTACGCAAGGTTAACTCCACAAAATCTTGCAGTGATTATGATTACTACCTATAATTTTTTAATAACCTTTATGTAACTTGCCTATTTCTTGGTACCTTTATTGAAGTTATTATCTCCCCTCTAGAATTTTGGGCGTACCCCTACCCCTAACCAGAATCTTGCGTGTGTGCCTGATTACGGCATTTTCTGTAACTAAGTTGATGCATTTACTTCCTATTTGAATTGCATAACGAGCATTCCTTTTTTGAAAAAAAGAGGAGGGGGAGATTCAATTATGCTCATGATCCTATAATGTGCTCAAGTTAAAAACAATCTTTAAATATATTTTTTTTTTAAAGCTTCGGACAGTAGAAAATCTTTAGTCATCGGTCCATTAAGAGTGCTGTCTCTGTTCATCTGGGATCTTGTTAACCATAACATACTTATTGATATATTACTGCATAAATTCCACACTGAATGCATTTTCGTGAATATAGCTCTTTTCTTTTAACAAATCTCGTTCAGTCACTCAAGTATATGAATATTTACTCGGACCCTCTTACCTGTTGTCTCAGGGGTTCCTCAAGGTACTTCACTTGCTCGCCACCTTTCATTGTGATGACTTAACATCTGGTTTGTGACTTCCCAAATAGACGAAAGAGAAATTAGATGGCGACGACAACAACATTATAGATCTGCAAGAAAAGTATTTAGAGTAATGCAACGGATATGTTAGAAGATATTGCAAAAGATGTCGCTTCTGCTAATTGTCATAATGTTAGATAAATCTAACATTATGTCAGTTAACTTTCCCAATGGTAACCACTCCTTTTCAAATCCCATACCACAGTCGATTGGCACTTCTGATATCAGTGTTCTAGGCGAGGCCGTATCCAGGAGGGAGGGCAGGGGGTTACCAGGTTTGTCCCCCCCCCCCGAAATTTTTGTCCGACTCGTAAAAACGAGGCAAAAATACATATATTTTTATGCGTGTTTTAAAGTTTTTTTCTGCACCCCTCCCCCGGACGAGTATTCAGGATATGTCCTTGGTCCTAGATGTAACCATTTTATATATTTTCAAACTGGAAGAAAATATTACTAGTATTGTTAAGCAGCTTAACTGTTGTCATCTCTTCTTGATGATAGAACTAGTGTCCAGACATAATTGCCCATAACTTCACGACCGAAGTGTATTTTTCTTCTATTTGCTGTATCGAAAAAGATCCCTGTCCTGTGTGAAACTATGGTCTCAACGAGAAACTGAGTCATAAAGTCAAATCAATACAAAAAGATCATTGAAGAATATTTTAAAAGAAGGTAAATTACCTTATATTCATCTACTCGAAATGGCTATTATTGATACGGTACAAGAAAGGCACAACCTGACACGCTCAAATTTCAACCGCAAAGCAATGATGAACCCTTGCATGTAAGTTCTGCAAAAATAAAAGTTTTTTTTACCTTAAAATACATTTTTCGTATGAAATCATTTTTTTAAAACCTTGTTCCATCTTGTCTAAAAAAACAAAAGCGACATTTGAAAGTTTTCAATTCCCATGATTCCAGGAGAATTTCCAGGGTAAAAAAAAATCACCCTGTACGGACTCAGCGATACAAGCGGATTAGTTTTAATGAAATTCTCCACCACGATCAGGAAAACCAAAATTTACAAAATTAAATTTTACACTTTCCAGCAAATAATGAGAAAAAAGTTCATTTTTCATTAAACCATGACTTTTAAAGAGTTATTATGCACACAAAATATATATATTCAGTGTCATAAATTTGCATATTAAAGTACAGCACAAGTGATGAAAGTGAGGAAAAGGAGGCCTAATAGGAAACAATTTGTGGAGCAACGCTGAACTGAAGTATAAGCATTTGATTGAAGTGTCAATTCCAAATGACCCTATGGGACCTTATCAACAAGCCAGCAAATACAATCGAAAGCTTTAGATAGAAAGAATCTGAACGAATTCTAACTAAATCTTTATCTTACAATGAAAAACAAATAGTACAAACAGCGGCTTCAAGGACAAATCAAGAGTAAGTGGTTTCACAATACCATTCTGTAATGTAAAAATATTTAACGTAAGAACGTAAAGCGGTTCATGACCTGACAGCCAAAAATAGTCTACCAATTAGAAATAAGTTTACATTCTTACAAACCTTCAGTAAATCTGTGTGGCAGACCTCCTCAGTCAATGTTTAAACCACTATCACAAATTTTTCAAGGGAATTAGACGCAGAGACCAAGGGGTTGTGGATTGTCTAGTCTAGGTGTATTGCATTTACAACCTGAATTCAATTAAAAGCCGACGTTTGGTGCATATGAAATTGCCAAGTGTGCAATCCCTTGGCACAAGCTAGAAAGATAGCAGTAAAATGTGAGCTAGACTAAATAAGTGAAATCTTAGCCACTGTTGAAAAAAGGTATGTTTCCGCTCGGTAATGCCAGTGCCATTCCAAAAAAAGGTAAACAATATAAAAAGGTGTATTACGGTAGGTCAAGGTTACAGTAAGCCCCCCCCCCCACATCTGAAATTTTTATCCAACTAGTGAAAAAGCAACAAAAATGCATATAAACAGGTTTTTGATGCGTTTTGTAAAGTTTTTTTTTAATCCCCGAGCCCACCCTCCCCCCCCCCACAAAAAAAGAATCTTGGATACGTCTGTATACATAACAATATATAAGATATATACATTAACTAAAGTATATAATATCCACATCTGTGTAAAACATTGACTTATATAGAATTTCGTGATTTGTATAATTTTTTATAAATCTGGTGATGTTTGTATTTTGTCTTTTACCACTGCCTTTAATTTTCATGTTTCTTTTCTATGCTGTTTTGCAAATTTGTACCCACCCCGCTCAAGCACGTACCCACTCCCTTGACACCATCTAGAGGCATATCAGTACAACTATGACCTAGGCTAAACAAATGAAATCGTAGCCATTGTTGACAAAAAAGGTATATTTCCGCTCGATAATAACGGTGCCAATCCAAAAACGGTACACAATATAAAAAGGTGTGGTACGGTAAGTTATAACATTGACTCAATAGTTTTGCCAAGAGAAATCAGTATGGGCGGAATGTGCTTATTTCTAATGATTCAACCATAAAATAAAAAAGCTCCGGAAATTTAAAAAAATTACATGATTACTGAAAGCAAATTGCGTGACAGAATGACAAGCATGACGGAAAACCTACAGGGTCTTTGTTTGGAATGGTTTTATTGTGAAAATCAAGCTTATACAAAAAGGAAGCCCAAGGTATGAAAAAGAGATAATGAAGACACATTTTAGCTACCACTCTTATTCTTTTCTCTCTCCTTTTTTCAGATGATTCACCGACCACAAATGAAGGTTTTCAAATGATAACATGCAGAAAAATGACAAAAAAATTAAAAATAAAAAAAAAATCATATTTTAGTCGACAGTATAATATCTTCATTAGAGGAATTACCCCAACTCAAATGCATGTTCACCAATAGCCAAAACTCCTATTATTCTTCCTTAAGTTATTCCCTAAACAAGAGCCTTAAAAAAGAATATTTTTGCTGGGGAGGTTTATATGTCCAAAACAGATCAAACTTCGTGATTTGTGGGACTTTTCATAAATATCACAGTTTTTGTAGATTTTTACAAGTCCCGTTAATTTTCGTTTTCTGGCCTTTTCCCCTCTGCTGTTTTGATGAATTTACACTCCCACGGGTACCTACACAGGGTTTCATTTTAGGGAACGTCACATTTGGTGAGAGGGAAGGGGTTCACCGCCCCCCCCCTCCAAAAAAATAAAATTATGGAAGTTGCGGGAGATGGCATGGTCCGAAAGCGGCCCATTTTTCTTCTGTACCTGCATACATCCCCATGATGTAAATTCCTACGTACATGGATGTAGCTGATAGATAATTCATTCAAATAGGGTTTCACTTCCAAATCAGACATGGAACTTCTTTTCCCAGTAGGCAAGATCAAATTTGCCCGAAGCTAATACGTCCCAGCATTGCAGAAATAGTTCTTCACGTGGATTGCAAGACAAAAAAGGGGATAAATTTACAAATTACAAATACCGCTGAAAATTGTCTATTTCGGCTTGTTCTTCATTATTAGGAGGTCCACTCTTTAAATGAAGAAAAAAAATTGTAAACAAACATTCTTAAAAAAAAAGAACAAATAAAATGTCGGACAAATGTAATTTCAAACTAGGCGACTCTGAGAGGACTCAAAGGATGCCATGAATATATTATAAGCTCCAATTTTAGACAGATTTTTCAGATTTTTGGAAACTGATTTCTTTGAAATAAATAGAAGGGATGGGGGTTACAGTTCCCCGCCAATTTCTCAGATTTTTGGAAACTGATTTATTAAAAGTAAATAGAAGGGACGGGGGCTACAGTTACCCACTGATCAGAAAATTTAACATTTTAATCATTATGTTTAAATTCCATTCAACTGAATCAGATATCTTAAAACACAATATAAATGCCATTTTATTTCTGAAAAATACATATTTTAGCTATGTAATTATTCATCCATCCCTCTTTGTGCTAATCCTGGTTACACTTATGCTTCAGCTATTCCTTCAAATGAATACTGGGACACGAAAAAGTGTAAATTTCATTTACCATATGCATCTCTCACAAAGCGAGGGGGATTTCTCATCAAGAACCATCTGAAAGGCCAACTTACTAAATTTTGGGATAAACAAGTAAAACGAGGAAAATATAACACAACCTTCACCAGAAAGCATTGTAAAAGTAAGACACAAAATGTACTTTTTTTCTTCTGACCCCATTCCCTTCTTTGTAAAAAATACTTTGACCCCCCCCCCCCGGCAAAAAGCTTAAAAGTATGTTCACCTACGATAAATACCTTGCTAGTATCAGAGACTTCTTCACTCAACTACTCGAAAACTCTTTCTCAGCAGTCTGTAATTTCTATATATCATTGATTTTCAAGCAATAGAGGGGCACACATTACGCCCTTCCTATGGGTCCCAGAAAGTATAGTCGATAGAGAAACAGATAGAAACATCAAGTCTTAATTAGAGCTTTTCTCCAAGTTTAAGCATATTATACCTTTACTTTTTATAAACTTTTCTTTGTTGTTTTTTTCCTTGAAAGCAGTGTTCTTCGAGCTATACAAACATTCTCTAGGTTCTACAAATACAATTTTTTCTTCGTTATAAAAAAAACTCATTTTTGCCTTGTAAACGTAGAAGTTGATATTCGTTTAACTTCTCCCCTCAAGGCTCTTATCTTCCGTTCCGTCTTACCATAACGTTAACGTTATGTCTTATGTAAAGTCAAATGTAATATGAATTGGCCTATAGACTCGAGGGTTTCCCCCGTGAATTGAATGTAGACACTTTATCACACTAATTTACAAATCAGTTAGAATGTCAGCAATGACCTGTGCTGCCGGTAAATGAACTCAAAAATCACAGGAGCGCCCAGAGTCAAAACTTTAGATGGGTTACAACGACGTATTCTTCTAGAGGAGATTCCTGAAGTTCCCAAATGTGTAGATCTGGAGCGAAATTTCCCAGCGGAACCTGTCTTAGAATGAACTCTCTTTTGGACACACATAGGAATTTATTTGAGGGGGTAGGGGCGGACATGTAAAAGAAAAGGGATGTAGAAGAGGCATTCAGGTCTATACATGACCTCTCCTGAACTCCCGCGACTTATCGCCTTCTTTCTTATAATGTCCATGTAGTTTCGCTATTTGTTTCCCTTTTTTTTGCATAGACGGGGCGGAAAATGAATTGAAAAACCCCTCACAAAATTTAAAAGCTTTCGAAAAGCGAAAAATATCAAGGTTTGAGGGTACATCGGCCCAATGCCCCCCCCCCCCCCAATGTACGTGCCTGGTCCCTCCGTGGAAGTAACTATGTCTAACTATATTTCCAGTTACATGTATTTTAAATTATAGTTCAACTTACAAGCTTGTCTTAGGCTATCGACCCTTCGTGTTATTTAGAAATTTCGACTTTCTTGTAGTAATAGGGTTTGCTTAGGTCCACACCTCTGGCCCTCTAGTATGAAAAAATCACCAAGCACGCATCCCCTTGCACAATGCAAACCAAGCATTATTTATTGATCATTTTAACCTTAAAAGAGAGGTACATTTTTTATGATCTGGAATTCAATCCAATTATGAGGTTCTATTTGTCAGATCGGGCCCTTAAACCATGGGAAAAAACAGAATGAAGAGGGGGCTGTGAACACATTTGAATAACAAAAGGCCCAGGCCAGGTGGGCCAGCTGAAATGAGATCGGAATTTGAAGCATTGAGAAACATTGGTTAAGATACCCTCAATTGTTCTCACTTCTCAAGGATTGGCCTGAGAAATAAATACTGGCGGAATTTGTATTCAATCCATACTAGGATGTAATCATGTGTCAAATTAAATGACTGAATGTTTCTATTCCATTAATAACTCACATATAAAGCTTATTGAAGCTGAAACGGGTTTGGGTATAAAGCATCACAAAAAAATGTCAATGAATTCCAGCTATACCTCAGCAAACAACCGATAAATAGGCTTAGTCAGCTCAGTATTAGGGTTGTCAGGATTCCAAAAGGGCATAATACTTACAGGTATATTTGTGCACGTCACATATAGCTATCTCAGCCCTAATTATTTTATAATCAATGGAAAATATGGGGGAAAGAATCTGTCAAATTACAAAAAATTACAAGCTGGATGGAACTAAACTTAGTCCTTTAACTGAAATACCGATTTTAAAACCTACAAATTAAGGTTCCTTTGAATTTGTGTAGTTCTGATGGCTAACACTGCCTTGTCAGTGGCGCTAGTAGATATTTTTCATATTAAACCCATGAAACGTCAAGTTACACGCCTAATCAGTTTTCCATTCTCCTTGTTTGACTATTTAAAGTAAACTAAATGGCTCAAGAAGCCCATCCATGAAATGTACCATATCTCTGCATTGGTGCATACATTGTACCATATCGTTGCAAGTCATGCGAATAAAATACGGTACTTTTTAATACTTTAGAAACAGAATTGTGGAAACTACCACAAAGAATTATGGAAAGCAGGCCACACAGAAGGCATTATATTAAATACCTAACCTTACCAAAATACCAACTCTATATATTAAATATTTAATTAAAATATACCTAAAACGTAGTTTTTCCACTGAGCCTAAGCTAATTGTCTCCGAATATAGATAGCTAGACCGGTTTTCGTCAGATCTTGCAGATCAAAATTCTTGTTTGTGTTTCGAATAATTAGCAAGTATCAAAAATACACTAGATTAATTAACGTTTTGTCGAAGCCCCTTGGGACTTTTTTCGAGACTCTAGCGTTCTGCCGATCCCCGCTTGAAAAACCTTGGTCAGTATTTTTAGAAACAGTTTAGGAATAGGTACATTTTAGTAAAATTCTGGCTTAAATTTACGTTATAAAGGAAAAGAAAACCCAATGCCAGAAGTGTCTAGTTGGCAAATCTGTTCCATACTGAGCCATGGACCTAGACAGCACAAGCTAAATGGCCTCATTAGGCTTCCGGATCAATTACATAACGGGTTAACAACTAATCAACAAATCTTGCATATATGAAGCAGAGGCTAAAGGAAGTCAAAATCATTAACTCGATTTATAAATGAAAATAGTTTCCAGAAAAAACGGCTATAAATCTTTTAGCCTAATCTTTTAAATTGATCAAAATTAGATGCCCATACTGTCTACCAAGGCCGTATCCGGTGGGTGGGTGGGTAGGGTGGGGGCCGAGTTTAGGGGGTTTGAACCACCCCCCCCCCAAAATGATTGTCTGACTCGTAAAAACGTAACAAAAATGGGCATAAACAAATTTTGTATGCATTTTTTGAGGTTTTTTTGTATAAGCCCCTCAACAAATTTTTTTGAGTAAAACCGCCTCCAAAAAAATCCTGGGTACGGCCTTGCTGTCTCCACGGAGAGCATGAAAACGATGGCTTTCCCGAAGAGACGTTCAGAAGTTATATACATAGCGAACACAAACATTCCACCGCGTGAAGGTCTCAAAAGCTGCCAAGGTTTAGGGCCTACTTTAGTTTATGCATTTATAAACTATTAACAAGTTGGGCCTCTACTCTGCCTCCTGTTAATAATTTCGTCTATTATTATGATTTGTTCCTACACATTGGAACAACCTCTAGATCTTCATACTTAGAGAGTATTTTGTAAAACCAATTTTACTTAAATATCACTGGCAGTAGTTCCAATTCATATAAATGAAGGGAGGGGGGAAATGTATTTTTATGAATCTAAGAGGTAAATTTTTTTCCACGAAAATACCAAAAAAGGCATTTTCGATGAAAATACCAAGATATTTTCAAAATCTAGGGGGCACCAACTGAATCCCTGACCACTGAGCATCCACCAAGTTTTATCCCGCCCACTTGAACTAACAAAAGGGTTCAAAGTTTAACCATTTTTGTAACTTTTAAGCTACTATCCCAGTTAGCAAATTTGAATTATCAATGGTTTGGTTCTAGTCTCACCCCTTCAGGATTCTTGATTCCTTGTGTAAAAGCCAAGTAAATGTAAGAGATCGGGGTTAGTAGCGGAAAAGGAAAATTTGTACTCTTAATCTTTGTTCAAACAGTGGCAAGCACAGATGTTGCACAAACAGCGGGAGAACATATGTTCCTGTCAATTAAAGAAATAGATTTTTTTTTTCCAAGTGGTATTACCACTATCGAGACTGACAAAGCAGTAAACTGAATTAAATATAGACACGCAAAAAAAAGATCAATTACGAAATATATATGCACATATACACAGGGTCAAGTAGTAGGTCAACGCCATAGTAGGCTAAACTGATAAAAATCAAAACTTAAGATCAATCAACTTAAAAACGTTCTACTAACTAAAAGTTGTCACGCCAGTGTAGGGGATATGGGATTCCGATGGTGTCCATTTGGGAAGGGGCATTTGCCCTTTAGATTTTTTGCCCCTCCCTAGATTTTAAAAACACCTATTTAAGTGGTACTTTTATAGAAAAAAAAGTTCTTTTTTAGTACTTCGATTGAAAAAATGTCAAACTTACCCCCTCCCCCACCCCTCCCATGATTTTGAAAAATACATTTTGCCCCCCTCCCCTCAATTTTCGTAAATTGACACCACTGCAATCTTCCTTTAGCTAGATGAAAGGCTAAACGAGAAGACATTACTTGCGATTATACCCTTAAATGTTACCAGGCACCTACAAAAAAGCTAGTGGAAGGCTTTGGGTCCACATACAGAAATCCCAATATCCCCTCCCCCCATATCTTCCATTTTTTACATAATATACCTATTTTGGAGTTTTCTTTCGAATTTTTCACACTCTCTCCAAACAAAATAAGTCCCTGCGTACCATCCAGGTGAACGTTCTAGAAAAAATGGGTACTGTTGTATTAGCTGGAACCCACGCAATATATTATATAGGGAAGATGCTTAAGAAACTAAAAAAACGGGTTTCTTTCAATAGAGAATTGGATTGCAAACCGTGGTTTGTCATTGCGTTTACAATATTTAAAATTTAGTTTTCTGGGGTTTAGGGGGGAAATGTACCTAGGGTAGGTTACGTATTTAATATATGCTATGCTTTAGCCCCCCCCCCTAATGTGCAAATATATAGCCAAAATGTGTTTCTAAACTATTATATTTTCATCCTATTTTGTTTTATTTCATTAGCATTAAGAAAACTTCACTTCTTGCGAGGGAAAATGTTTTAGAAGCGTCACAAAACCTTTTATAATATAATATTAATCTTTTTATTTGATCTTTTTATTTTAGATCAAAAAATCTTTTTATCTTTGATCTTTTTATTTTGATCCTTGATCTTTTTATTTTAGTGTTTAAGACAAGGCCGTATCCAAGAGGGGATTGACCCCCCCCCCCTCAAATGTTCATCCGACTCGTAAAACGTTACAAAAATGACTATAAACACACTTTTATTCATTTTTTTAACGGTACTGTACATGAGTACAGTACCAATTATACACGCCTTTCATAATTTCTCTTGTTGAACATCCGTTCAATTCGAAAAGCACAGAATATTTGATTGACCAATCAGAGTCAAGAGCTGAGGCATAGTTTTTTGAAACTATAGGAAAGATTTAAGCTTAAAGCATTGGTTTTCCTAACTGTAACAGGATTCTCGCAAAATATAAGAGGACTTTGTATTAGTAGAGAATAATTGGGAACAAATTAGTGATGGTTCAAGCTTTTAAAACCAATTTTTGGCTGTTTTAACTTTCCGCTTCTGAAATACAACCGTGACGATAAAACCAAGAATAAAACTTGGTCTTTTTATAGGCAGATGTGGTTTTGGTGTGGTCCGGGCATAAATCTCGCAAATAGAAACACTACCAACGGCTTTATTGAAACTAACTCCAAGAATGACAGGCTATATCATGTCCCTATATTCATTATTCAAATAAATAGTAGGCTTTTTAGCTTGCGGTAACATGATTTCCTACTCAAATTACTTACTATCCAATGTTTACCAAATATAGTTGGCCTCTGTAGTGCCAAGATAATTACACAGGAACACAAATATACAACGATTGCTCATATTTGACACATACGTCAACGAGCACATGTTTGATTGTACCTTAAGTGGATTTGACGCATTACAAATCATTTTAGGAGTCACAACGTCGGCTTACCGCCTCAAAGACACAGGACCCGTCAGCAAATTTTCCTAGCACCACATGGAACTCCCAAAGCAATTTTGGGAAAAAAATGATTGACGGTCACTGCATATGTGACCGAAATATCTGGTAATTTTTGTGAATTTCTATCACTGTTGTCATCATCACTGTCTATTAAAAGGATTTTATCCCTATTTGAACTTTTATTTATTCGGATCATCCTGTGTCGGCAAGGTGTCATCCTGTGTCGCTTAGCGCAACTTGAGCTGATTTACCAGTGTTTTCCAAGCAGTTATGCTAGAATATTTTTAGGGACTGCCCTTTTCTGAACTTGAAAGGAAAAATTCTCCTCTGTTCAATCGAAACAACAAAATTCACACTTTCTAATGATTTCCGGAAAATTGGGTATCGACTTTTAGTTTTCTGTCGTTTATTCGGTTCTCCTGTCCAAGCTCTATAAGTCATGGCAAGACCGCTCAACAAATTCAAGTACCGAATCGCCTTAAAATCAAATCTATCGTCTAAAACAGCATGCATTTTAAGAGTTTTGTCATAATTCTCATATTTTTAATCTGCCTGAAATCTGTTTTACTTTTGTTTGTTTTTACCGTACTTCAATGGTATGAAATGAAATACTCAAGCTATGTTGCATTTTTTTTAAATCGCATTTAAAATGCCCTGAGATTGAATTGAGATATATTATTCTCATTTTCTCTTTCCCTTCTTTATCATTCTCCTTTCTCTCTTCACTTCCCACTCTCCAGATAATTTTTTTTTTGAATTGTTGCTTTAGCTGTCAGCAGTGTATTTGCATAATTATGCAAATATACTTCTGGCAGCTGGCTGGACCACTATTTATGAATCAAGAGTAATTTATTTTTTTGAGAAACAACCACTGAACGAAAGACAATAGAACACAGGTAAAGATGCAATGACATTTCTTTACCAGTGGTCAAAAATGACAGATCTTTACCAGTGGTCAAAAGTGGTCCAGACAGGTAAAGATCTGGACCACTTTTGATATTAAAACATAAATAAGCACATAGATAATATTTTGGATGCAATGAACCGCGTGCATGAAGTCAATGCATTCAGTTTTTAGTATTAAATGAAAATAATTTCGCCATTTTTTCAACAAAATTCGTTTTAGTTTTGAAGCAAAACGTACGTACATGTGCCTCGGTAAAACAATGCAAGTCCACGTCGATTCAGTGGCGGATCCAGGGGGGAGGTCCCCCTAACGTAGTCAAAAGTAGTGAAATTTACTTAATTAACGCAATTTTGCGTTAATTAAACTCGCTCCTAACACAAGTTTATCGGATCAACATATTTTGCCCCCCCCCCCCTAAAAAGGTCCTAGATCCGCCCTTGCGTTGATTAGTAAGAGTATATTTACAGACCCAGTGACAATGGTGTCTAATATACATCATTCCAAGTGAACAGATCGACTGCCAAACCACTGATCCATTCCTGAAAACCGAATTTTCTTGGATTTTTCTTTTGGTTGTTAAAAAAAAAAAAAATTGGGGTAGTACTATATTTTCGTCAGTATTGTAAAGCTGAAACTTAAAAATAAATAACCCAAACTAGGTATTTAAATTTGATAGCTCAGAGCCGTTGGCTTTGCTATTATTTTTTTATTATTATTAAACACTAGCTTGAACAATAAACATTTTTTCTCCAAAATCATCCAGAACAGTTGAAAAGTTCGATAACTACATGTTTAGGGATGATATGACCCCCCCCCACCACAGTCCCTGGAGAAAGGGCTGCATGTTACGCAGTTTGCCCATTGTCCACTTATAGTATTTGATATTGTGAAATAATCGGAATTTCTTATTTTTTGGGGTGAGGGAGGTGTAGGGGATTTCCCATGGGAAATTTTCCGTATGGAGGGAAGTTTATAGGGGAATTTTCACACGAGGGAGAAAAGAGTTTCCTGGATTATTCGAAAAACCGTCACAAATTACATAGATAAGTTTTTGAACTGAAAATAAGAAGCAACCCTAAAACTTAAAACGAACAGAAATTATTCCGTATATGAGAGGGGCTGCCCTTCCACCCAAAAACAAAGTTTCTGGCAGGGTTGCTTCTAAATTAAATGTATTTATACTTTTTTTTTCGTAACGCAGATTACGAAGACGAATACCCTACATCTTTTTTTCTATAACAACAACAGCAATCTTACAGCTACAGCCTAGCAAAACAGATTTGATTGGACTCATAATTTTTTTTCATTTGTATCTGTTTTATTGCTTTGGAACATTCAAATATGATTTGAAAAACGATCAGAAATTAAGACTAAAAACAAGTTTGTTTTTTCAAATGAAAGAATCCTTTAAGGAAAATTTTCCAGGTGAGTTTGTATGAAAGAAATTTTCCGGGGGAATTTTCAGAAGGGATGGAGTTGTCCGGGGAAAATTTTCCCGGGGGGATTCTACGCAAGAGGAACTTTCCAATGAGGAATTTTCCATGGAGGCGGGGAAATTTGCTAGCATTTTTTTTTATGATCAGAAATTAAATTAAAAAAAAATTCAAATGATAGTAAGGAGTAACATTAAAATGTAAAACGAACAGAGAGCTAGCTCTAAAAGAAATATGACGAAAGGTTAAACTTTAGCGTAAAGGGGGAGGTATTTAGGAGGAGGCAAACCCCCCTCATATACGGAATAATTTCTGATTGTTTCAAGTTTTAATGTTTCACCTTACTTTCGTTTGAAAAAATTATTTTTTAAATGAATTTATACCTGAAATTTAAAGGAAACGAGCAAAGTCTATTTGGATAAGTCTGAACCAATTCTTGCACTTGTGATTTACGGCTTCTTGCCCATAGTTCTTCAGACATACCTGTACTTTTTAACAGAAGAATATGAGTACCTTCAACCACTTGAAATTGCGATATCATTTGGCGCCCCTATAATGTCAATACGTTACTTTGGGGCGCCACGGCATATTTCTGAGGCCATGAACCCATTGTTAGATTCAACCGCCGAAGAGTATGGGAAAAAGAAATATGAAACCTGAAGAGAAAACCTGAAACTAAACGTGGGCTTATATAGATTATGGAGGAAATTTGAAACATTTTAGGGCACACGATGAACACATGGAAAAAATTCTAAAAATAGACTGAAACATCCACTTCTGAATCGATCCTAAACGGAAGCTTTGAATGAATGACAACATAGAGTAGGAACGTCCAATATTGTGCATTTGCTGAGGAACATAAATAGAGTAAGAATTGTCTTAGATCCCACTTAAATACTGGCGATAACTACATAGCTAGTGTACCCGAAATACCATTTTAAACATGGATCTGTAATTTCTTGATGCCCAACCTAAATTATAGTCATAATTGTCGATAAAACCAAAATTGCGCACGACAACAGCGCCAATTATGTACGCCGTTTGTAATTTATCGAGTTGAACATTATTCAACTTTCAAGTATAAAATTATTCATTGACCAACGAGAGTCGAGATTTAAGGCAGAATTTTTAAAGCTAGAAAAGAGGGAAACTTAGAACAGCAGTTTTTCTATCTTAGACAGGAATCTGACAAAAGTGAAGAAAACGTAGTGTTAGTAGAGAACAGCTGGGCACAAACTAGTGTTGGTGCAAACTCTTTAAACTAATTTATTGCAATTTTAATCCTCCGCTTCTGAAATGTAAGGGTGGCGCCAAAACCAAGAAAAATACCGCGCCATTCATAAAATTTGGCTTTTTTTTAATCGATAGATGTGACTATGATGTGGCTCGGGCATTAGACTATTAGTTTAAATTGCTGGTTGGGCTGCATCCATAACCACAACGAACCACGTACTGTCGTGGACACGACAACACTGCCACAAAGTAACAGTACACGAGTTAAAATTCTTGTTTTGTTACAAATAGTATAACGGCATCTATTTAAAGTTAAAGGAATGATCAGATCGGAACGAAAGATAGGCCGATTTAATTGCGTTTAATGAATTTATTTAATTATGTGTGATTTATTTCGGAATGGAAACAAACTTGAGACTGCTGGGGCTCCGAAAACGCTGTTGGCACCACTTCAGAAGATCCAGAATAGGGCAAATAGGGCGGGCTGCGCCTCTACACAAGAATTGCTCCAGCCTATAACTGAGAGGTTAGATATAGCCTCGATGGCTGTTTTCTACGAGTACATGAATTCGCTTCCCTCCGACGAGCTTTCTCGAATTTTGCCTCCCTTTGTCCGGCCGACAATGCAGAAACGAAGGCACACAGCTCGGTCCAATTATCTAAAGGAGGATACGCCGAAAACCGAGTACTTGAGGAGCAGCTTCCTCCGTCGTTGCACTTCTATCTGGAACGATCTTCCTGGGGATATTATCCCTGCAAATCCCTCTGTTGACACCTTCAAAAAAAGGTTCAATAGGCATTTAAGACCTCAAAGCCATTGAAAGAGGTAAATGAATAGCGGCATATCAGATACTTTGAAGTACCTGGCGCCGTGAATATTGGAATAAAAAAAAAAAAAAAGCATGCTGAGTTACCGTCACATTGTGAATATCTTGGAAAGCCAAGTGTGCCGCAAAGTTCCACCATACATGGAACGCGCGACCTGGTGTAGACAAGTTCTTAAAGAGGGCGACCCCTCGAATACAGTACCTACGGCATTTTCAATTCTCAGTATAGCGATAGTCAAAAATCACAAAAATTTTCTATTACAAACAATATTATGCCGTAGCCTAATCTTATATTGGTGATAAAAAAATAGCCTTGCAGCAGTTTATAAATAGCGGTTAAACTTGACTTCTCCCATTCAAAGCTGACTACTCTGACTAGAGACTCATTTGTTTGCAACTTTACCGGATTAGGAAGATGATAATACCGCATATATTAATTTATTGAAGTTACTATACCAGTTCGGAGGATTGAGAATTAAATCTAGTTTTTACAAAGGTTATGTTTCAAAAATTGAAAACTAGACTATTCGCTATATGAGCATGAAAGGTAGCCTTAGAAATTCGCAAGAGAAAAGCAAAATTTAAAGCCGGGATTATATTCTGACTCAGTCTAGGAGAGTTTTACCAATTAATACCAGGCTCTCCAATGTACTTTGCTGTCCTCCATGACTATGAAAATAATCCATATAAAGGGGATCAAAACCCCACCTGTTTCACTCCTCATTCCACAATTGAAAAACAAATAAACTCACTTGCTTAGAGTATATCATATCAAACCATAGTGATTACTCTGCAACTAGATTCACGGGGGGATTTCGCGAGTATCTTCCTCTGGCGAATAACAGAAGAGCCTTTTTTGTTTTTGAGTACATATAAAACGACTCACATGCTCAAGTCCTTAGCAAACGAAGAGACGAGGGAAAAGTATTTTAAGGGCGAAGTAATTATATGCGTAAATTCAATTACTTTTGCACATTTACATTGGGAAAGATTCCAATATTTAATTAATCTCATATCCACTTCCTGCGAATCTCCAAGCTCAGGTTATTTATCATGTAGAAAGTGAGAGAGACAGACATACGACCAAAGAGCTTCTCTTAACGACATGCAGCCGAAAACATTTCATAATTAATCCAGATGGTAACAAACATTTGAACATAGATAAAACTAACAATTCAACCGCTACAAGAAGAAAGTTCACGTTCCAGGCGCTCGTCAAACAGGCTAAGGGTCTCCTTTTTTATCAGTCAGTCAAATCTAGTATAATATACCATATAGGTCATCTAGGTTACTTGCAGCCATCAAGAACCAGAAAGTGCCGGATTTTACTCAGCGAACGAACTTTTTGGCAGAGAACACGAACGGCAAAATGCCTACCTAGTAATCCAATTTCGATGAAATCCTAGCGTTTTTTATGCAAGCTTTAAGATGTACCATGTCCCTCCCCATACACTCATGAATGATTGCAGACTAGGAATCACCAACTGGTTTCTTCTGAAAATGGGCTCAAAGATTCACTGAAGGATTTTGGGTTTCTACACATTAGGAAGTTGGGTACTTGTCTGCTGAACAGAACACACTCAAGAATTACGCTGTCTAAGATCTGACAAAACCGGTTTGCCTCTCTGGAGTCGGTTTTGTTTTGCTTATTTTTTGTGAGAAAACTACGATGTAGGTATATCTTAATTAAATATTTAATATTTAGAGCTGGTTAGGGGTTAGGTTAGGTATTTAATATATAATGCGTTCCGCGCGGCCTGCTTTCCATAATTCTTTGTTGTGGTTCCCTTAATTTTGTTTCTAAAGTATTACATTATCATCACTTTTTGGTATGTTTCATTAGGATTAACAAATTCACTTCTTGGGTGTGTTCCATTTAACAGACAAGTACCGGAAATTGGAAGCGGTAAAAGGTATTTTCGAATGCATTGCTGAAGTGTTGTTCAAGTTCTTCAATGTTCATTTTTTTTTTTCACAAAACTATCAAACCAATCCCCCAGAGTGAGGCGAACTCGTGTGTGGGTCATATACTCAATATCAAAAACAATTAATAATATCTTCAATTGCCGGAATAAAAAGATGTTCCTTCAACTCTCCACATGGTAATAAAACAAAGCATCCAATAAATTCGACACAATCAAACAGTTCGTGGTAACGAACTGTAAGTAAGGAGCGACCCGGCTCAATAGTAACCAAGACTCTAAAAAACAGAATTTTGATACCAGTAGATATATCAAAAGAATCGGATTTTATGCTGATTTCAAATATTTAAGTTTCATCAAGATTAGTTTTACCCATCAAAAGTTAGGAATTTGAAAAATTTGCCCTATTTTCGAGAAAAGGGGGAAACTCCCCCTAAAAGTGATATAATCTTAATGAAAACCAAACTATCATATTCAGCATATCAGAGAACCTTACTGTAGAGTTTTCAAGCTTCTACTGCAAAAATGTGGAATTGTACATTTTTTGCCAGAAGGAAGATCACGGATGCGTTTTTTTTTTTTTTTTTTTTTTTTTCAGGGGTGATTGCATCGAAATAATGTTCCTAGAAGATCAGGAAATATTTTCTTTTTCAGGGGTGAACGTATCGATCCAGTGGTCACAGAATATCGCGAGAGGGCTCATTCGAACGGAAATTAAAAGTTCCAGTGTACTTTTTAAGTTACCAACAAAAATAGAGGGCAACTAGGCCTCCTTCCACGCTCATTTTTTTCCAAAGTCACCCGCTCAATATTTTGAGATATCCATTTTGTTCAGCATAGTCGAAAACTTCATAAACATGTCTTTGAGGATGACTTAATCTCCCACAGTTCTCGGAGGAAGAGCTCCAAGTTATGAACTTTGCCCGTTGTTTACATATAGTATTTGTTACTTGGAAGTATGCACTCATTGCTCTTTACGCTAAAGCTTTTTATTGTTTTAACAAATAGAGTTGCGAGAAAGAGTCAAACTTTAGCGTAAAGAGCAAGACGTTGAGGAGGGGACAGCTCCCTCCATATACGGAATAATTTCGGTTCGTTTTAAGTTTTAATGTCGCTCCTTACTTTCAGTTAAAAAAAACTTGTTTTTTTATTTAATAAACAAATGAAATGAGGAGCCTCCACCCCAGAATCCAGTTTCAATTAAGAATTACTGATTAAATGATTCTTTAAATAAATTATTAACTCAAAGATCCTTTAGAAACAGCTACTAGACTCTTTAATTTTTCTATTGTATCATGGGCAATGCACTATATGTATGAGTTTACATATATTAAAATTAACGTAGAGTAAAAGTGTATTAAAAATTTGAAATAGTAGTGTTTATTAGTGGTAGATTTTTAGGTACTCTTGCATTATGTGGGCCTGTCACGAAATAGACAATGGAAACCATTCACGAAATAGACCGAGACGCGTGATGAGAAACAGGTTTACACATATAAACAAAGGGTTTTTCACTCTGGGAACTATATTTAAACTGTTGTTTCTTGGGGTTAGGGGGGGGGGTACCTAGGTTAGGTTAGGTTTCGTATTTAACATATGCTATACTTTGCCCCCCCTAATGTGCAAATATATATCCCAAATTTGTTTATAAACTATTATATATTCATCCTATTTTATTTTATTTCATTAGCATTAACCAAACTTGACTTTTTAGAAAGGCCCACATAATGCAAGAGTACCGATTTTTATTATTTCGTTCTCTATTTTTCGTAAAATTGCCCTGTTTTGGGATGGTTTCAACAACCTCGTCCCCCCCCAAAAAAAAAGGATTTTTTTTAGCTTGGCAAAACAAGCTAAAATTATAATATTTATTGGCGAAATTGTAATATTTACAGTATTAATGGTGCAACAGGGGGCGGGAAAGTCTATATATACCTCCCCCTCCCTGAGAACAAACCTAACTGCGGTTCTGGCACCTTCCCAGGGACCTATTGCGGACAATGGCAGGGTAGATCAGGAACATAAAAATGGCAAAACTAGAGGGAAAACATAGAAAATTATGGGAAAATCTTGGGATTTCCAGTGGGTAAACCGCCCTCTGTGAACATGCACACTCTCCCCATATGATTCCTTGTTTAGATAGCAATTTACAGTTGGCATAATTCATCTCGATCTTAATTTTCTTCAATGACGGTTAGACATCTTAAATGACACACGGACATCTAATAATTATGAGATTTGAACAGTTGACGGTTGAACAACACTGGGGTGATTTAACTGTAAGTAGAAGTAGAACCATTGAGCTTGTCACAATTTATGAGTCTACAAAAATAATTAGGGCAAAATATGTAGTAATCCAGCAAAACAAAGTTAACTCAGACCTTGTCCCAATTAACACGAAATATACAGGTGTATTTAAGAGGGGGAGGATGTGCCAAGGGATTTTACGGGAATATGTCCTTTGGACAGATCGGAGGTTGGAATATCCTTTTCTTTTATGCAGCTATAGATACTAATTACAGGGACAGAGGGGCAAAAATACCATTGGGGATGCCCAAGTTTCGTCAGTACCCATCCCCAAACATAATTCTGCATCCACCCTTGGTCTGAGCCCATTTTCGCCCGATAATCGTAGGTTGTGAGCGGCTGTGCCATAGACAAAGTTTAATTTTGCCAGTTGACTTATTCTTAAAAAGAGATATGCGAGAAACCTGGTTATTCACTCAATAATAGTGTCAGATTTCAAATGCTCCGTCTGAACGCATAGTAGACAAGTTAATTATAGGATAAATGCAGATCTCATTTCTCTTCAAACCCCTTGTTTAGCTTAAATATTTATCAACTGGTTTAATAATATTTCATTTGATCTGATCTGTTATTGGGGGAAGGGGGAGGGAGGGCAGCAAATAAAAAAAAACAAGTCTGTAAAAATGTACAATCATGTTATAGTAAATACAGTAAAACTCGCAAAATCCAGAAACTTATGAAAAGTACTTAAACCCAAATATAATTGCATGTGTAGTAACCCTAGCCCTACATTCCCTATACCCTATGGGGTTTTCAGTTTTGCGGTAATAGCTGGCGCGAGAAAGTTCAGATGATTAATGGAAAAATGCACTTAGAATACGGAAAGATCGCAAAGTGTAAATTAATAGAACTCTTATTTTACTAATCCTTCAATCTTCTTATTATACAAAATTTCGGTACTGGTGCATTATGCGGGCACCGCTATATACTGCATGTGTAACGTCAAACGGGAAATGCTACAGTCAAACGGGAGAGACAGATACCGGGTATTAAAACAGTTGTTAGGGTGGAATTGATCTAATATGAATGTTAAAATTATAATTTAGGATTTCCCAAAGACAAAAAAGAGGCAGTTGAATTTTTACAGGATAAAGGGTTATTGTCCAAGAGAAAAGAGTGTGCAAAGGAACACACCATGACTTTATACCTGTATGAGAAGCATTACGGCGAAAGACATTACAGCGTTCTGGGCGCATAATTGCAACTAGTAATTCTTATTATTTTGTTCATAAACCATTATAACCGGATATCTGTCTCTCCCGTTTGACTGCAGCATTTCCTGTTTGACATTCCACATGCAGTATATAGCGGTGCCAGCATAATGCACCAGTACCAAAGTTTCCAGAACGTCACAGTTGTCTGTTTGTTTCTCTCTAATATCTATTTTCCTAGAAAATCTCGAATTGTGAGACACTTTTCGCTTTCGTATCAAAATATCTCAACACACGGCTCCACATTTCCCCACAAGTCCTCTTCTAAAACCTTGCCTGTGTTAAGCAAAAACGCACGAATTTTTCTGTAAAACGCTACCTATGGAGTTAGGTCCAATCCTTTTTTTCAATAATTGAAAACTAGAGATAGCAGCATTTGACTCCAACCAGCCTGATTGACACTGAGAAAGAGATGGTGTTTGCAAGTAATTTTCATTCCTGTGGGTTGTATGTCTTCCATAAACACCAGCAGAATTTTTTTCAAAATACGAGGGGGACATGAATGTCTTTCCATAGGGGGGTCAATCCTAAGCATTTTTTCGAATTCTTCAGGACAGAGGGAAGTTTTTGACATAGAAGCGACACTTTTCCATTTGAATATCTAGTTGGTCTTTTGAAGGTTGTCACAGCCCAATCTAACCCCCTCTCTGCAGGCACCCATCATAACCTCTGTATAACACAGTGAAATTTACATATGGTATGATAAGTATCAGTTCACACACTTTTTTTTTATCAGATTTTCTAGTAAGTGCCAAGTTCAGCTGACAGGCAGAATGCGAAATGATTTTGTTGGTTGTTTATAACATGCAGAGGTCATTTTAAATACAAATGGTTACGATTTCGGAGAGATGCCATAATAACATAATGATTCAAACGGTATGGGATCTATTCATTTTATGCACCGATCTGTAACGTTTATTGTCTGCCTTTCAACTTGGATTATAAATAATCTTTGAGCCTATACCTTGGTTTTGGTAAATAGGACAAAGGTTACTCAGTCTGCTTACGGATGAAGGCAGAGTTGCCAATAAAGGCGTATTTCAATCAAAATGATATTTTATCTACTAGCTAGCTCGGACCCGAGGGGTTGCTCCTCTCTCTCTGGGCACCACTGTATACCCCCCCTGGGCACCGGCTCGGCACACCTATGCTTTTTTTAAGAGCCTTTACCTAAATCAAAAATAATTTACGCAGGCCAAGTAAACTTGACTTAAAGTTGACTATTCTAAATTTCTGAAAGGAATTTACAGAGGAATGATTGAACCAGCACACCTGGGCACACCTGGACACTGGGTACACTGTACACACATTTTGGGAGAGAGCAACCCCTCGCTCGGACATTCCGCTCTCGCATGCCTGTTATCAAGTCGGCACAATTTCAGTTTTTCTCAACCGAAATTTTATTGTCCGTTTAAATTCTCATAGTTTTAAAATTGTTCTGCAAAAATTTTACGTTTCTAAAATGAACAGATGAACAGGAAATTCGACGTTAGGGGGTTTGACCACTCCCACCCCAAAATGTTTGTCCGACTCGTAAAAACGTAACAAAAATACAAATAAACAATTTTCTGATGCGTTTTTAAGGTTTTTGTACACCCCCCCCCCGAAAAAAATTCTGGAAACACCCCCCAATAAATATAAACACAAACACACACACATATATATATATATATAAATACATATATATATATATATATATATATATATATATATATATATATATATATATATATATATGTAGGCCGTTAATTATTATATATACACATATAATCCGGACCTCAATAAGTTAGCCCAAATCCCTGTGTTTCAAAACGCACTCCATTTTTTTTTTTTTTTTTTTTTTTTTTTTTTTTTTTTTTTTTTAGGTTAAACATTTCATCTATGGCTATTGCCCTAGCTGAATCAGTTGGTGAAGTTTATAAAGTGATTGGATTTCTCACTTTTTATCCAGCCTAATTTCAAAGGTATTATGCATAAGTGATTTTCCATCTGATATAATATCCCTCTAAAACCAAGAAGAAACAGCAGGGAATAAGCGTTTCAGTGCGTCTACAGTTTCATTGTCCACCCCTTTTATAAATTCGCAACTGAAAAGCAACAAAAACAATATTGAGGAAACACATGAAAAAACTTAAGTCATAATCTCGGAACTAATCTTTTCCCCGAATGCGCTACAAAATAGGAGGGCTGATCTACTTGTGTACAGGGCAAGAAAAAAAAAGAAAAGCAAAATGATTTGGCCAATTAAAATTTCTCGGCTTGGCTGACATCCTTCGCTCCAGGATTATCGGGATCAGATAACCTTAAAGCAGCTTACTTTAGACAGAACACTTACTGCTGCCACTGACAGTGCCAACAGTTCTTGTAATTTTTTGTATTATTTCAATAGATTTTATAGCTTTAATTCTAAAACGCGATATCTGAGAGACTTTATTTTTTTTCACAATATAGAAATTATTTCGGCACTTCTGTAATATACCGAACACACTTAAGAAGTGAAGTCGGGTTAATCTTTCTTACTTCATAATATGCACAATAATCATAGTTAAAACATTTTGCATGCAGCCCCGCTATACTTAAACCCCTACCCCCCCCCTAAGTGCAAATATATGGCCCAAACTATATATTTCCTATCTATTCTCCCAATGCCTCTCAGTTGTTTCAACCCGTGCACCTGTAAATTAAATCAATTGTGACGGAATGAAAACTGAAAAAAACGAGCAACGGATGACAGAAAGCATTGAACGCATATAATTTGGGCTATATATTTGCACATTAGGGGGGGAGTTAGGGGTGAAGTATAGCGAGGCTGCATGCAAAATGTGTTAACCATGATTATTCTGCATATTATGTAGTAAGAATGATTAACCTAACTTCACTTCTCGGGTGTAATCGGTATAATACACAAGTACCATTATTTTTACAGTCATAACAACCTCCAACAAGCAATACGCCCCCCCCCCCTAAAAACAGGTTCGAATATCATAGCAGCCAAAGACTTTTTCGCAATATTACTGCGTAGCCACTCATCGCACCGAAAAAGTTGCTACAGTGAAAAAAAAGAACAACAATAAGATACTTACGCATTTACGGTAGAAATCTTTTGGAAGTCTAGCGATTATTTTATGCCCCATTTTTCGTTCATGGTTATGAATAAATATCTGAAAAAGAAAAGCTATCAATCTTCAAGTATCTAATTCTTTTATAGTATATTACATAACAACATGGTTATCTTGCCATTGTTATTATCATTGCTGCAGCATCGAGTGAGGAAATTCAAACTAGATAATAAAAAGTCAATTGTTTACGAAAATTAAACTATAAAAACAGTATAAAAATGAGGATAGCGGTGCCAGATGCGAAACACCGGAAATATTAAATCATTCAGTATTATTATTTTTCTTTTTTTCCACAGTATAAAAATTAGTCGACAGTCGTTCCTTATGCAGAAATAAATCTCAAACAGAGGTGAAACCAAGGGCGTCCTGCACTGGCGAAGTGAGATTGATTTCTGCTTGGTAATATGGGACCCAGAGTTCGAACTCAGCTGAGCTGCAGCAACCCACTGCAGGGCTCAGAATATGATTCCGATGACGAGATTATGTGAAAGCTCCTCCATATTAATTCAAATGAGAAGAAGAAGGATCCGGGGTTTTAAGGGCATGTGCCCTCCTAAAGTTGCACTAACTACAGGAATGGAGGGAGCTGAAATTTCGCTGGTTCCCCTAAACATCAATTCTGTATCCGCCTCTGTCTCGAAGAGCCTAAATGAGACTCTTGAAGAGGACTGATTATTGATATGGATGACGAGGAGAGGGCGTCCACTTTCCAGCACCTGGTGTACATCTCAGAGCCCCACTTAAGCTCCACAGTTTCACCACGCTTGGCACAGTCTCCGCCTCGCTTGGCACACGCCACCTCGTGGTCGTGATTTCTGAAAGCGGTCGCCTCCTCGAAGGGCGAGTGGTTCTGACTAGCACTAAATCCAGGGGGAAGAGGGCTAGGGGCCAGAAGTTACATCCTGAGACGCTGTTTGAGAGCATTGATATCCCATCCCTGAAAAAAGCATCAAATAGAGGCCATAAACAGTTAATTTTAGTATACCGAGATATAATCAAGATTAAAATGATGGGCTCTAACCCCTCAAATTGGTGGGAAAAAGAATGTTTGGCATCCATTACTTCAATAATCAAGCCCCCGTTCCTCATTACTAGCAAAGGCCATATCGTCTTTTGCGCTTTATTGAAAACATATCATATTTTATACGTTTTCTCGTTCATAGCTATAATATCAAAAAATCAAAAATTGCCGAAACTTCCAGGAATTCATATCATTACATATTAAGCAATCAGTCTGCTTTCATTAGTTCTTTCCAGTCACCTTGATTATTATGGTGATATTCTTCTTTTTTTTTCCTGTCGATGTTTTGACAAACAAAAACCATACTTTTCAAAATAAGTATAGTTTTCCATTAAATTCAAATGACGCTCAAGTCGGTTAGAGGGTCTGAAAGAAAGAGGGAGTAGCACCACTCTTGTTTGTAAATAGTACCTGGCTGTCTGACATTATTAATTTTTTTTTATATTGTTACTGATGTTATGACATATGACAAAGTGCTGGAAATAAAAAGTATTTTCATTAAAGCTAAAATGACGCTAAGGCTTTTAGAGGCCCTAGGGGGCGAAGCCTTACTCCTGTTTGTGGAAATTTCTATTCGTTTTAAGTTTGCCTTGATTATTTAGCTTAATCTATGGTCATTTTAGGACCTATTTATTCATCTATAGCGGCATAAATTATCTTTATATTTGTTGTGATTATTTGTTTTAATTGATGTTCCTATTTTGTATGCATAAAGTCATTAACGGTAATTTATCTTCTTTTAAGCCTGAAATTAATCTAAGATTCTATTTCTGCCTGTCTTAGGTTTTAACATGCCTCTATACTTTTCTTCCAAAAACTTATTTTTTTCAATTTGTTTTAATAGGCTCAATCAAAATCGGTAAAAATCAGGTTTTAAATCCCACAGAAAACAACATACTTCAATTTAATGCATAGGACACGTTAACCATTAGGTAAGGATCTCAACCAATTAAAACAACATCTTAATCTCAACCATGATTTTCGTAAACCGGGTGCCCAAAACTTAAACTGAAAGGAAATAACAAAGGCAAAAGGCAAGATACAGGGCTTTTATAGAAGTAGACAAGGATGGATGTACTGAGCATGTTGGTTGGTTAGAGAAGTAACGTCCGCGAGGGAGCTTACCCAAGGTTTGGTACCAGCTGCAGCAAGTTATTAATGTATCAAGACAGTTAGATTTCTTTTTGTGTATACTGCTGAACATACACCAAGACAAGATAATTAGACACATCATCTCTTCAAAATAAATATGCCATAAGGAGAGGGCTACATCTATTTCCTGTCTTCAAATGCACGAGAGCCCGATCTAACGTCTGCTACTTTTTTGCATTTTATTAGTTCAACCCTAGAACATTAAGAATTGTCTGATTTTAAAATATAGAACAAGAATTCACTGAACAATTGTTTGTTTCTTATTTATAACTCTTAGGTTTAACTCAAACGAATTCAATAGACAAACACATCTGGATTCCAAACTTGCGTAGCGATGCATCTGAGGTACTGCCCAGAAAACAGCCCCCACGCCTACATGATACAGCTTCGACCGTTCCCAGTATACGGTACACACATATGAAAGATCGGCAATTATTTACTGACAAGCCAAAGAACCTGCCAGACGACAGGGATTTAATAAGAGGAAAAACGTAGCGAATGCTGTTTTGTGAGGACCGCAAAGAAAAAAAAAATATTTGCCTCTTCCACCAAACTCACTCGTAGAACTCCACTACCTCTACTAAAGTCCCTAGCTCCCAAGCCTATCCCACAGCCAAAAAAAACACAAAAAAACACGATAGGATACTCTCTATGATGATCACACACCACCTTTCTAAAGCACTTACATAGATTATAAAAGTACTCCAGAGCAGCGTTGCCAATGCTGTGAAAAAAACTTTACAAGTTTCCCAACTAAAATTGCACCACGAGAGATAAAACTGTGCTATCTGAACAGCAGGTTAAAAATTTTCGGTAACAAGACAAAATTTTCAATGAAGTAAAACTTGAAAAGATCTGACAGTAAGAAATGAGCAAACAAAACCAAAACGTACCGGAAAATGAATTGCATAAACAAATTACACATGAACTGAATTGTATCAAAACCTTTAAATTGTACCAAAGACGGTACAACTGTACCGCCTTGACAACGATCCTCCGGAGAAACACGCACTTCAGGTAATATAATGCCACGTGATAGTTTCATATTAGTGAATGGCTAGGAATTACGAACACTTTTCAATTACATAACATAATATGAGGTAGAGGCAAGACCGTATCCAGGGGGAGGAGTGGGGTTGACCCCCCCCCCCACAAAAAAATTGCCCGACTCATAAAAACGTAACAAAAAGAATAGAAAAAAATTTTTTTATGTTTAAAAAAAATTATAAACCCCCTCCCCCTCCAAAAATACCCCCCTCGAACAAAAAGCTTGGATATGCCCCTTGGGTAGAGGGAGCTTGGATATACGATGCACGTATTGTATGCATCGTATCACCAAAGCGGTAAGCACAAGGTTATTGATATTGCATTAGTTGTTACATGACAAGCAATACCTCCAGACAAAATTGTAATGACGACGATGAATGCAACTACAAAGTTGAGGAGATTGAAATGTAAAAGGAGAAAAACTATAGCGCAGACTCATGGATTACTTTTTTTCTACCATTCAAAACAAGAAGTGATATAGCCTAATTGGGCACTTGGGCACTATATGGACCTTTACAACGAAACCAGTCACGAAAAACCCGTTTTTGATGGGTTAATTCAAGAGACAGCTATAGAGTAATGCAATCCATAGCGTGGTTTTCATTGCGTATACAAATTTTATATAGTTGTTTTTTGGGATTGTGGGGGGAATAAAAGTGCCTAGGTTGGGCTAGGGTAGGTTATGTTTTTAATTTATACCAAGGTTTACTCACAACAACCCCAAAATATGCAAATATTTAGCCAAAATTTGTTCCTAAATTATTATATATTCATTCTATTTTATTTCATTAGCATTAACCAAACTTGACTTTTTAGAAAGGCCATATAAAGCCCAAGTACCCCTAATTGTTATTCAATAACAGTCCAGTAGAGTATACACACTCCCCATATAGTCATGTTGATAATCAGGGATAAAAATGTCGTAAAACGAATTTCTGTAAAAAACTTATTATTTTAGGTTACCCGTAGGTCAAATTCATAATTATGACGGTCATGTAATTTTTCTTTTTATGAAGTCACGACTTGACATATTGCATATAAAATTGTTGTTACATGAGGTATATTTCGTGTTCTAATTGAGGACTGCGAAAATACTGTGGTATATTTTGATAAAACTTAATGATATTTGGGATCATGAAGAATTGAGATTCCATGGGCGTCGTTTAGTTTTACTATTGTTTTATTAGAATGCCATTGCGAATACATATGAAAGATTGTATATTGAACATATAATTTTATATTGTTATTTGTAACTTAATCCTAGCGAAAAATTAAGAGAAAAAGTTTACCAAAAAGGACACTACTCTGAGCTTACTCATTACTTAAAGCTTACCAAAAAGTTCTGTCGGGAATAATTTATACCCGCACAACGCTCAGTTTGGGACAAAAGAAATTTTATAGAAGCAAAATTTAGGAACTGTTTCAAAAATTTCTAGTTTTAGGACTTTCCTTACCAAAATACGTTTTAAAAATTTCTAGTTTTAAGGACTTTCAGAGCCAAAATACGAGCATTTTACTTTCAAACGGTTTCGTGCTTCTTTTTTGCTCTCAAGTCCGTTCAACAAATTCCTTCAGAAGGTTTTTATTAATTTACACGAGGCTTGAAAGTCACATGATAAGCAAGCGGCCCCACTACCCTATGAAGGAGGCCCCTTCCCCTAATAAGCTCCCTAGAGTGTGTATTTTTTTCCGAAATATACTTTTTTATTGGCCTTTAGGTCATTTTTGGATATTCAACTCATTCACAATAAATCTTGTATGATTTATTATCAGGAGCCAATCCTCAAGGACTAGAAAGCAACAACTGTCACTAGCATTTAAGCCTTAGGACGTTTCTAGACATCATTTACATATTAAAATAGGTCAAAGCAAGCCAGCACGTAGGACTGAAGTTCCAGTTCCATCCAAAAATATGTAGAATCTGTACATTATAAAAGGAAATTATCAAAGTTCTTTTTTCTCTGCTATTATGCAAGCAGCATAAGGACTGGTTAGTACATCCAATTACTGTATAACCTATTGCATACAGTCAGCAAGTTTAATTAAAAGGTGACAACCAAAATAATTAGTTCGTAAGTATATCCGATTTTGTCAAAGGGTTGAGGGATCGATTTGTAACTTTCACATACCATATTTTTGGGAGGGAGGGGGCAGGGGCGGATCCAAAGGGGGGACGCGCACCCCCCTAGCGTAGTCTAAAGTAGTGTAATTTACTTAATTACCTCAAGTTTGCGTTAATTAAACTTGCTCCTAACGCAAGTTTATCGGATCAACCTATTTTGCGCCCCCACTAATTTTTTTTTTCGGATCAACCTATTTGTCGCCCCCCCCTAAAAAATCCTGGATCCACCCCTGGTGGGGGGGGTTAAGAGGACCTACAATTTTGTGGCTGAGGAAGGGCGGTAACCTATTTTTTCTGCTCCTCACAAAACGGTATAAGCTCGTTTTTTTATGCCTGCCGCTCGACAAGCTCTTTCCCTATCCCTAGTAAACTAATCACTTCAGAAATTTTTCTTTCCTTTAATTTCTTAGATTAGCATGAATAATAGCAAATAGCATGGCTATATATAAAATTATTAAATGCTCCATATATTTTGATAACAACCGTCCCATGCATTTTGTCTTGGAAATAGGGATGTCCATTTAAGAATTTACGACATGATTTTAACTGCTTAGGTGGAATCTTTGCAGTGTAGCCGCTGTTGAAGGATGAATGAATAATGGGTTTCCATGCAATTTTTTTAACCCGAAGCATGTGTTTTACTTCTGATTAATTAAAAAAAAACTTCCCGAATAATAAATTTTTCAAAGAAACGTAAAGGCCATTTTAAACTTAAGCTCAGCAGATACAAATACCTGTTAAAATACAAACTCAAAACGACCAAAAATTACTATTAAAGAATAAGAGAAACCCAAAACGAACACAAATTAAATAAACAATCATAGCAAAAAACATAGAACAAGTAATAATATAAATGAGTAAATAGATCTTAAAGCGAGTAATGCTTAGATTTAATATGAAAATCAAGCTTAAAACGAAAAACAATATTTTGCTATTGAAGTATAAATGAAACTTAAAACGAACAGAATGGTAAATGGTTTACCTATGGGGGCCCCTTTATCCCCTTTATTAGCTAATATTTTTGTGGAGAATATTGAAACAATTGCGTTAGATTCATATTTTTTAAAACATATTTTCTGGGGCCGGTATATGGATGACATTATAAAAGTATGGGATTATGGGGAGGAGGAATTAAAAGGATTTTTGGAACATCTTAATTGTTTGGAAGGAGATTTTAAGTTTACTGTTGAATTGGAAGAGAATGGGAAACTTCCTTTCCTTGATGTTCTTCTTTTGAAAAATCAAAATAGTCTGGATTTTAAAATTTACAGAAAACCAAGAAATAACAATAGATTTTTGTCTTATAGTTGTCCCGTCACGCTCCTCACCAAGTAAAAATTGGTTTGATCATTTCTTTAAATAATCGGATCTTTAGTATTTGGTCTCCAAAATTTGTTGAGGAGTTGTGTCTTCTAAGAAAAATACTAATAAGCAACATGTATCCAGAATGGTTAATTAACCAGACTTTTTCAAACAGAAGAAAAAGGTTTCTAGAAATTTCTAAGGAAGTCCTGGAGACAACTCAGGAGAAGGATGTCTTTTGTTCCTTACCATATGTACCCGGGCTAAGTTAAAAACTTAAAAGAATTTTACAAAGCATTGGTCTAAGGGTAGTTTTAAACAGTAATAATACTTTGGGTAGTTTTCTAAATTTTGGGAAGGATCTACCTTCATTGGGGCAACAAAGTGGGGTTTATCAGATCCCATGTACTTGTGGAAGCTCATATGTGGGACGTACTAACCAGAGTTTGGAAATGAGATTATCACAACACAAAGATTCTATTTCTTCGGCTTTAAAGCAAGATTCTAAGTCTGAAGATTTCACTTCAGCCCTTTCAGAACATATTTTTAATTTTCCAGACCATTTTATTTTGTTCGAGATTGTCTCTTTGATTTCTAGGGATCGGGGTTTAAAGCAAAATTTTCGTGAAATTCTTGAAATAAAGAAAATCTTATTCAAGAATATTGCTTTGAATCGGGATACAGGTTAATATGGGCTGAACTCTGTCTATGATAATTTATTAAAATCTGACAGAGTAAAGTTCAATTCACCCAATGTAGTTGACCTTTGTCCAAATGTTATATCATTGAACGCTAATGAACCGAATCCAAGAAGGTCAAAGAGAATAGCTTCCGCCTTTGCTTTGAAATGAATTAGAGATTCAAACAATATGTAGTGTTATTTGATTTAGTATATAAACTTTTGTTTTAAATTGTTTTATTTTAGTTTTACCACTGATGACGGTCACTGTATATGTGACCGAAATATCTGGTATTTTTGTGAATTTCTATCACTGTTATAAAAAACACTGTCTATTAAAAGGATTTTATCCCTATTTGAACTTTTATTTATCCTTTTGTACTTAATATTGAAAGTAAACATTAAAATTATAGTAAAATTTTGAACTGATGAGCTTTCAGCCATTAATATCAATACACATCAAATATTCAGTTTAATTTATTATTTCTTTCTGAAGTTGTTCAAGACGAATATAGTTTCACTACAAACAAGAGTTTGGATACTGTCCCCTCCTTAACTGTAAATAAAAACCAAAAGCCTACTGCGTCATTGGCACTTCATTGAAAACGAATTACGAGGACGAAGATTTGGACCATTTTCTCCGAAAGTGCCCGGTGCTCTCTGATTTAAGGGAAAATTACTTACATGGGATTGTTTTGCTGCTTCCTGGAATTTTACAAAGTAGTAATCCAACCACAATATTTTGTATTGGTGCGTACATAGAGAAGGGATTAGAAAGAAGGAAAAATTTTTACAATTAATTATTAATAATTATATGGAATTAAACTTATTTTCTCGATAAATTACCATAAGGTATTTTTCGCTATGTATCATGTTAATGTGTGTTTCGTAATTTGTTCTGTTGTGATTTCTTTTTTTTTCATAAATTTTAAAATAAAAATAAAATTAGAGTAAAATAAGTACTTGAACTGATGGATCTTTCAACAACTAATATCATTACATATTAAATATTCAATTTAATGTCGTTTATACTTTCCAAGACGGTTCAAGACGCATATAGTTTTCAGTAAAGTGCCAATGACGCTGTAGGTTTTAGACTTTTACAGTGAGAGAAGGAGGCGCTACCCAAACTATTGTTTGTAGTGATTTTTGTTCGTTTCAAGCTTGATTTGTATATTCAATTTAAGTTTCACTCGTTTTAAGATTTATTTATTCATTTACATTAATATCTATTGTATGTTTGTTTAAATTGATTGTTTATTTAATTTCTGTTTGTTTTAAGTTTCATTTATACTTCAATAGCAAAATATTTTTTTTTCGTTTTAAGCTTGATTTTCATATTCAATCTAAGCATTACTCGCTTTAAGATGTATTTACTCATTTATATTATTACTTGTTCTATGTTTTTTGCTATGATTGTTTATTTAATTTTTGTTCGTTTTGAGTTTCATTTATTCTTTAATAGTAATTTCTGGTCGTTTTGAGTTTGAATTTTAACAGGTATTTGTATCTGCTGAGCTTAAGTTTAAAATGGCCTTTACTTTTCTTTGAATTATTTATTATTCGGGAAGTTTTTTTTAATTAAATTTTGTTCGTTTTTGATTGCAAAAAGTTTCAAGTTTAAAAAAATTCCTTATTTCAAAATCAAACTTAAAAACAAAATCAAATCTTCATCAGAGTATCAAACTGGCATCAAAGGAACAATATCAAAGTGAAAAAGTTTACCCCCTTTGAAGTTTAGACGACAACCCATTCTACACGAAGTGCGTCTGGGAAAAATAAATGGAGTGTGGGGGGGGCTAGCTGCCCTGTGATCACTTTTTACTGTTAAAAAGTGAATTATAACTTTCAATTTCCGATCAAATGAGCCCTCTTTTAAGTTTATACGAGCATCCCTTCCATAACAATCATACATGTCCCAGGGCATAAACTTACAACGCCTACCCTCGGGCCCTGGGGGGCTGTGTCGACACCGGAGTTTTTGTTATCTGAACTTGTAACTACTTTTAGCAAAATGTCTATCTAAAAATTTTTATCTGACACATTTCGGGTGTAGAGGGGGAGGGGGGCTTATTGCCTTCCAATCTCTTTTGACTCTTAAAAGGCGAACAAGAACTTTTAATTTCAAGTCAAATGAAACCTCTCCGGGGTTTATAAGAGCATCTCTTCCATAAAAACGATATATGCCCCCAGAGCATTACTTACAACGCCTGCCTCCGGGCCATGGGGGTTGCGTCGACACATGAGTTTTTCTTGCCTGACCTTTGAATTCTTTTCAATGAAATAGCTATTTTTAAAATTTTATCGGATAGGGTTGAGGAAAAAAGGGTGTATGGGGGGGATTAGTTGCCCTCGGATATCTTTTGACTCATAAAAAGTGAACTAAAACTTTCAATTTCTAATCAAATGAGTCCTCTGAAGTTTATACATAATATCCCTTTCATAAGAACCATACACGCCCCCAGGCCAAAACTTACAACGCCTACCCCCTGGGGGTTTGTGTTGACACCGGAGGTTTTGTTAACTAATTTTCGAAATTTTTTTAAAAAACTGACTATCTAAAAATTTGGAGCGGATGGGTTCGGGGGAAAAAGGACATGGGGGGGGGGCTAGTTGCCCTTAAATATTTTGACTCTTAAAAAGTGAACTAGAATTTTCAATTTCCAATCACATGAGCACTCTATGAAGTTTATACGAGCATCCTTTTCATAAGAACCATACATGCCTTTAGGGCATAAGTTAGACCGCCTTCTCCCGGGCCCTGGTGGGTTGTATTGACACTGGAGTTTTTCTTATCCGACCTATGAATTATTTTTTTTAAACAAAATTTCTATCAAGACTTTCATCAGATGGGTTTGGAAAAAGAAGGCGAAGGGGGGGGGGGGCTAATTGCCCTTGGATCTCTTATGACTATTAAAAAGTGAACTCGAACTTTCCATTTCCAATCAAATGAGCCCTCTGAAGTCTATACGAGAATCACTTTCATAAGAACCGTAAATGCCCCACGGCATAACTTACAACGCCTGCCCCCGGGCCCTGGGGGGTTGTGTCGACACATGAGTTTTTGTTATCTAATTTTTGAACAATTTTTTACTAAATGGGTATCTCAAAATTTTTATCGGATGCATTCGGGAAAAAATGGGCGGGGGGGCTAGTTGCCCTCCAATCTCTTTTGACTATCAAAAAATGAACTAGAACTTTCAATTTCCAATCAAATTAGCCCTATATGAATTTTTACGAAAAATCTTTCCATAAGAACCATATATTCCCCAAGGGCATAACTTAAAACGCCTGCCTTCAGGCCCTGGGGGGCTTTGTCGACCCCTGAGTTTTTGTTATATGGTCTTGGAACTATTTCTTTAACAAATGGCTATCTTAAAGTTCTTATCAGATGGGTTTGAGAAAAAAAGGGCGTGGAGAGGTGGGAGGGAGGCTAGATGCCCTCCAATCTCTTTTGACTCTTAAAAAGTTAACTAGAACTTTCAATTTCCAATCAAATGTGCTCTATATAAAGTTTATACGAGCGTCCCTTCCATAAGAACCATATATGCCCCCAGGACATAAATTACAACGCCTGCCCCCGGGTCCTGAGGGGTTGTGTCGACACCGGAGTTTTTGTTTTATTATCTTTGAACTATTTTTAACAAAATAGCTGTCTCGAAATTTTTATCGGATAAATTTGGGAAAAGAGAGCGGGGAGGGGGGGCTGGTTACCCTCCGATATCTTTTGACGTTAAAAAGTGAACTAGAACTTTCAATTTCCAATCAAATGAACCCTTTGATGTTTAAAAGAGTATTCCCTCCTAAAGAATCATATATGCCCCTAGATAGCTTATAACCCTTGCCCTGAAGACTGTTGAGGATGTGCCCTGTTCAAATATACAATTTCCAGAACTTTCAACTACGTTGAACAAAATGGCTATCTCAAAATTTTGATTGGATGTGTTTGGGGAAATGGTGGGCGTGGAAGGGGTGTTAGTTGCCTTCCAATCACTTTGGACTATTTAAAAAGGCACTAGCCATTAAAACTTCCAATCGAATGAGCCCTTTCTGAAGTTTCTACGACAACGCTTTCTATAACAAAAAACTTATATGACCCCTGGGTATAACTTACAACCCTTGCCCTGAGGGCTGTGGGGGGGTTGTCATCCTAAAAGACCTAATTCCCTGAATTTTCAACTACTTTGAACAGTCTATCTAAAAATTTTGATTGGATGTGTTTGGGAAAAAGGTGGGCGTGAGAGGGGGATTAGTTGCCCTCCAATCACTTTCGACTCTTAAAAAAGGCACTAGCCCTTTGAATTTCCAATTGAATGAATCTTTCTTGAAGTTTTTACGACAAAGCTTTCTTTAAAAAAACCTTACATGCCCCCAGGGAATAACTTACAACCCTTGCCCTGAGGGCTGTGGGGGAGTGTCATCCTCAAAAACATAATTTATATCCGGAAATCAGCTACACTGAACAAAATGGCTATCTTAAAATTTCGATTGGATGTGTTTGGGGAACTGGTGGGCGTTGAAAGGCGGTTAGCTGCATTCCAATCACTTTTGACCCTTAAAAAGGGCACTAGAACTCTCGATTTCCAATCGATTGAGCCCCCCTTGAAGTTTCTACAACGACCCCTTCCATATGAAGTGCCTCTGGGAAAAAATTAAATAATAATAATAAAACATAGGAGCCGTATGGCCTTTACCGTAGGCAATGCTATAGCGCTGCCTCTGATAGGGGTTAGGAGCATAGCTTCGCCTTTCGCTCTTCATCAGCGGTCTGTAACTCGGTATCGGTATGAGATAGAAATCTCGTAAAAAGTTCATGGAACGGAGAAGAAAGCTTCCTAGGCAGAGGCGTTAATTCATGAAAATTTGAAGGGGAGGGTGTATTTCTAAATATCTAGGAGGGCAGCTCCGGCGTTTTTTTTTTCTATTTTGTTAACGAAAATGACAATTTAAAATGAAAAGACGACGAAAAAAGAAAACATTTTTCACATAAGCTGTTATCAGCAAAACTTTTAACAGGACTGGTTGCCAAATTTAAACATTAATTAGTTAAAAGCAAGACTAAGTCCCTGTGTGTAGGGTCTAGGTAGAGTCTATGACTAAATGAGTCGGATGATTTGCCCCCAACCGGGAATAGTACTCCCGGCAGAAGGCATAGAATCAGGAGATCTGCACCTGCGCTATGCCGACCATTGGTCTATCAAACAGTTCGTGGTAACGAAATGTAAGTAAGGAGGGACTCGGCTCAATAGTAACCAAAACTGTAAAACACAGAATTTTATTGTGAATGGATACACAAAAAGAATCAGCTTGTTACGCTAATTCCAAATACATAAGATTCATCAAGTTAAAATCATAGTGTTGTCCATCAAAAGTTACGAGTCGGAGAAAATTTGCCTGATTTTTGAAATAGGAGGGAAACACCTCCTAAAACTCAAGGAATCTTAATGATAACCACACCATCAAATTCAGCGTACCAAAAAACCCTACTATAGAAGTTTCCAGCTCCTATCTGCAAAAATGTGGAATTTTGCTATTTTGCCAGAAGACAGATCACGAATGGGTGTTTATTTTTTTTTATTTTTTTCAGGGGTGATTGCATCGAAATAATGTTCCTAGAAGATCGGGAGAGAATGCGTTCGAACAGATATTAAAAGATCTAGCGCCCTTTTTAAGTGACTAAAAATATTGGGAGGGCAACTTGGCCCCTCCCACGCCCATTTGTTTCCGAAAATTACCTGATCAAAATTTTCAGATAGCCATTTTTTTCAGTACAGTTAAAAGATAAAATAATTATGTCTTTAAGTGTAAAATGACCCCCCATAGTCCGTGAGAAGCCTGTAAATTATGAAACTCGCCCATTGTTTACGTATAGTATTTGTTATTGGGAAATATACAGACATTTTTCGGGGGAAGTGGTTCTGCTTGGGGTGGATTTCTAGGCCTATAGGGAGAATTTTTCTTGGGGAAGGAAATTTTTGGGGGTTGAATATTCCAGAGGAAATGTTACACTGGAAGAATTTGACAGAATTATTATACAAAATTCTTTTTAATTGTCTTACATTCTCTTTGTCAAATTTTTCATGTCGTGATGTTCTGACCTGAAGTGCCTGAACTGAACCAAGTCCTGTGTATCAGAAATATTCTTAGATCGTATATTAGCCTACGGAGATACGAATGTTGCATATGCAATGACAGGTCCAATATGATGCAATCTAACTTCAAATAAAAACGTATTCAATCCATGGAAGTTACTTTTCTTTGAATTTTTTCTAGCAACTATCGTAAAATAATTTAAGTTATCTTTCCAAACTGGATATTCCCATCTATAATTTAAATTTACAGCAACTTTCAAGAACAAGACAATGTTAAAATCAGAAAAATGTTACGAAAGATTATGTTCATATAAAGCAAAATTTTTATAGAAAACATTCTTACCAAAAGGATCGACTAGTTTATAGTAGGTTTTATTAGCCCCCCCCCTGCATTGCCTGAACATAGTCCCAGACTATAAGCATAAGTTTGCTAGACAAATTCTGAGGATTTGCATTATTTTTCGTACTTATTTCTCATATCCTAGATACGAGTCTGAAAAGACGATCCATATTACCAAAATAGCCTAATGCGAATTTGAAAAAAATAGCCTGGAAGAATAAGCGGTATCCGTTTAATGGTTGACTAGCCTACTTCTTAAAGAAACATGCTAAATAAATAAAAGTAGTATCATCAATGTCGTATCCATCAGGGTGTAGCTCCAGTATTTTTATTGAAGGGGGAGGGGGCAAGAAATAACAAAAATGCAGGGGGACCCCGCATTAGGGGGCCCCAATGCGAATTTGAAAAAAAAAATAGCCTAGAAAGATCAGCGGTATCCCTTTAATGGTTGACTAGCCTACATCTTAAAGAAACATGCTAAATAAATAAAAGTAGTATCATTAATGTTGTATCCAACAGGGATTAATGTCGCAGCTCCAGTATTTTATTGGGAGGGGGTAGCAAGAGGGGTCTACATCCGTAGAGTTAAGGGGTATGGGCTATATAATAATTATTTTCTAAAAATTATTGGGGACGGGCCATTCCCCCTAAACAACGCCACTGGTATCCAGGGGGAGTTAGGGAGTTTGGACCCCTTCCCCCAAATTTTTTTCCCGACTCGTAAATTCATAACAAAAATGCACCTAAACAAATTTTCTATGCGTAACTTAGAATAGCAATGAAAACTTAAAATAAATACATTTTAAATTATTTGAATAATCATAAATGTATCCCTTATCACAAAAAATCAATTTGCTTTAAATTTCAAAATCTTTTATTGTTGATTTCGATGGTAACACGGAGCCCTTTCAAATTTTACGCTCTTTCCAAATATAATAATCATTTTTGTCGGAAATGAATTTTACCCCCCACTCCTATATATACCAATTCAGGGTAGGCTATATATTTGGAAAGATTGTTGAACAGGAAATCAAATGACATTACTCTATTAAGGACACCCCAGACGGTCAATCATTTTGATCAAAAGCTTCCGTCAATCAATTGACTAAAGCATGATTGACCATCAGTCAATATCTACCAAATCATATTATTGACTTAGAAATAAAGTGAACACACCATTCGATGCCTTTTTTTATGCTGATTACAAATTTAATAATCATGTCTCTTTGAAATGACATACAGCCCCCCCCTATATAGGCTATACCTAACCTAACTAACCCTGAATTGGCATATATAGGGGGGGGGGGCTGAAATTCATTTCCACTAGAAATGCTTATTATATTCGTAATTAGCATAAAAAAAGGCATCGAATGGTGTATTCACTTTAGTCCTAACTCAATAATATGATTTGGTAGATATTGACCTGACCGTCTAGGAACCAATTGAGTCATTCAAACTTCATATCAATCACCCTCAACGCTTGACTCAAGCGTTAAACAGGCTCCTATACGGTCAATCATGCTTTAATCAATTGATTGACGGAAGCTTCGGATCAAAATGATTGACGGTCTAGTGTCCTTTAGTCTAGCGCTTGGTTCATGAATAAAAGCTTGCAATAACATTGGGCCCAGGCTACCAAAAGAGAAATTGAATGACATACTATTCGGGGGAGGGGCCTTCCCTTCCCCTAATAGTCTCCTCGCAATAGAATGCACTAGCCAAGAAGGAATGCAACATACCTCATATGTCAATTATTAACTAGGCTAAGAGTTTCTTGAAAATGCTGGACCACAGGATAATCTTATCTTTTTAAATAATATCAGAGGACAACACAAAAAATCCGACCATATTGGCACAATAATTGAAAATTCATCTTATATAAACGTTGAGATCCATAGGCTATTGGTTCATTACAGACTATCACCACATACATCCCCTTCCAGCGTACTTCCATCATCATACTCACTCTCATTGCTAAGATTCAACTAAATCGAGTTTGGTTGTAACAATTGTTCAATAGAAAAAACCGGTCCGTGACGTCATAAACATAGTCCGTAATTCAATAGGGGTCAATTTATCTTTGTTACCTTATCCAAAGGGAATTTGATGCAGTAGAATGTTCTTGGGTCTCTTTATGCGTAATTGTAGTGATATTGCCTCAATTTGCTCCATTTACAGTTGCTATGAGGGGCGCTAAACCTATGGATGATTATTGTTTCCAGTTATTCGCTTGTTGGTCTGGTTGTTTTCTTAGTGGATCAAAAGCAGTTTTATCAGTGGCAATTCTGGTTTCTCTTGCGCCAGGGACAAATCCTGATTATCTCCCCCCCCCTCCCTGTCTCCCAAAAATTTTCGGGCCATATTTTAACAAAATTTTACCAACTGCGCCCTCCCCATTATTTTAAATAGAAATACAATTTGAAAATGATTATAACCGTTAGATTATTTATTTGAAATTTTGCGCTTCTAAAATGTCTGCACCCAAGGCACGTGTCCCCTCCATCTCCCTCTGAAACCACCTCTGAACTCCATTAATTAGCCTTTACCATTGTTCGGTAAAGATTAAGAATAGTGGTTCTTCAAAAAGAAAAATCCTAGAACAGAAGGGGACACATTTTTATATTGCTAACTTTATGCTAATTTAATAGTTTTGTCCGAGTTTTTGACGATTCATAACCATCTCCATTTATTGATCTCATATAGCCTTAGGCTATACAGCCCCCCCCCCCCCCAAAAAAAAGAGAAGATGATGGAGCTCTTACTTTATAATATGCAGCAAGTATCAGTGAATAATTTTTCCTCGTTTTCTCCCATTTTTATCTGTTTTTGAATAATTTAATCAATTGTTCTGTCAGTTTTTTTTTACATAGCCAAAAGAGGTATGAGATGATTAGAGGGGGGCTTTGGATGAATTTTCAAAAAGCGAACAAAATTATGAAATTGAGCATAATATTAGCAATCTAAAAATGTCTCTCATTTTGTTGTAACATGACTCCTTTTGAAGAGCAACTGTTCTTGATCTTTACCATCGTTTCAACTGATTGAAGGGTCAAAATTACAAATTATTCTTGTTCTAAAAAATTAACCTGGAACTCACTTGTTTCAAAAATCAGGTAAAAGTCACTTAAAATGGGTATATTGTCATAGATTTGAAAAAATACGACGGAAAAAATCGATAAAGGTCTTTCTGCAAATAGTCCCTGGTGGGTTTTGAGACAAAATAAGATTTATTCTCGTTAGCTTTAATGAGTGAAATACGTCTTTTTGTCGTAGTTTTGGCATACTCGTGAACAGGGTTGCCTCCCCTAGTGATTTATCACTATTTCTAGTGACTTTTTATATTGCCTAAACAAAAAAAAAATACTAAATCAGGATATAAATCACTTGAATTTTGAAGGAAATCACTAACCAACAAATTACTATAGTCTAAAGATTTTCTTTTAACGGGTGGCAACCCTACTCGCAAACCAGTCAGTATTTTGCGACAGGCTTTTATATATTGTCATTGTCGCTTGTCGCTTTGTCCCAGTGATGCAGCAGGGTGTTTCTCCACTTCTCGCATTTTCATGTAACGCTTAGCGAAGTTGTTTGTGTATAGCAATATTTCTTCCAAGAGATTCGCTCGATTACGAGAGATCCTAAGTAGTATTGTATTAATGATAGAGAGCGGGGCCCTATCTTTTTTGAACAGTTTTTTTTTAATATATAGATGACTATGTGTGCTACTTTATGACTGATTATACTTATTGTTAAATAGTTGGTGTTTTATTTAATTTTTTTTGTATGGATAAATGGATTTTAATAGTTTTATAGGCTGTTATGGACGTTTAAACATTTAGTTTTTTTTTCAACTTTTTTTGCATGTCTTAATGACTGATTATACGTATTGTTATATGGTTGGTTTTTATTTAATGTTTTTATTATGGATGTTTTATTGTATAGATAAGCGGACAGGTAGGACATTACTGTGTCAATTTAAGAGAGCGAACAGTACCCCTTAATTGGGTCAATGAAAGAGAGCGGACAGTACCCCTTTATTGTGTCAATCTAAGGAAGTAGACCCATAAGCAATCCATACAAGCGAGACTATATTCCAAGCAGACACATACCCAATCTAATAGGATGTTTTATGTTTATGGATGTAAGGATGTTTATTGTTAATTATATTGGTGTTTTATTTGATGTTTTATTGTATGGATGTACGGAGTCAATCTTATTGTATGGATGTTGTATGTTTATGGATGTAAGGATTTTTATTGTTCATTATATTGGTGTTTTATTTGATGTTTTATTGTTTGGATGTACGGATGATTTGTAGGGATGGTTTAATGTCTTGTTAAATGGTTTGTGTTCTATTTGATGTTATATTATACGGAAATTTTTGTTTGATGTAGGAATCGAACGTGAATCATCCTAAGAATATGCATACCACGATGATTTGAGATGCATACTGGACAGACAATTTCTTCTGATGGTAGGGTTCCATGTCCCCACTCAAGAACACCAACCCCCCCCCCGCGTCCCCCTCCCGCGAGGGAACGACCCCTATTTTTTAGTCAGTTTTTTCAACTTTTTTATACATATTTTAGAATGACATGAAGCATACTTAAAACATAAAAGATTCACGTTTAATATTTTCCAAATTCAAAATGAGAATGATATAGATATGTTAGTCGTGACTTTTACTATTAGAAGAATAATGTTTGTAGTAGCACTTTTTTCTCTTTTTTGGACTGAATTTTTATGGACTTAGAAAATTATTCTACTTTTTTTTTTTTACGTATCTTAAAATGACATGAAATATGCTTTCGGCTGTACCAATCGTAATCTACGCTTGCTCATAGACACGACGCGACTTTCCCAGTGGTACTCTATGGTCGGTTATCGACACTACCTAGTTTATTGTATGTATTAAATCAGTAATTTTCACACATTGGAGGGATAAACACCTGCATCATACTTAAAAAAAAAGTGAAAAGGAATTATTTGAGGAAATTGTGTACACATGATAAAGTCATCGTTGCGTTGAATGCTGACAAAGAAATATATTTAAACTATGAAACAAGTAGAAGTGGAGATCTTATTGGGAATGTATGCGTACGTTGTCATGACAGTGAGGAGTTAAATTCCTTTGGAGTACCCAAGAATTTCCATCGTGGAATTGGTGGATATGCTAGAGTATCATTACCAGAGAAGTTAGTGCTCAAAGAGAAGGCAAACATAAAAATAATCGTCGATGATAGGGGAAAACTCCTTGCTACTGTTGGGGGTAACACATTACCTGTTGATACATCCCATCGTCACCTTTCCGGTATTAGCATTTTAAAGAAGACAAGAAGAAGAAGACAGGCATACTCCTGCTCTATTGTCATCAATCATATCTTGTCTACGTGCCAAAACTGTTATCTGTGTAAAAATAACGTGACAATAGACAGTGAAATCACAAGCAAAATAAAAAGGGCATTGACAGATATTATCATCAATGAATATAAACATGAATTGATGGAAAATGAAGCGCAAGTGAACGTTATTACTATTATTGATCATATAGTCAATGAATCAAATAGTACCAAAAACAAAATGCATATTGAACGTTTAGGTGACACCTCAGTAAAAATTGTGTATGACTCAAAATAGCTGAATGATTATTTTACCGGTTATGAACTAATAGAAGGGAGCAACTTTAGTATTAAGAGAGAACTTTTTGTTCAAGGATTTGACGGGGAAAACATTCCACTGAAACCTTCTGCTTTAACTGGAGGCTATGACATTTTTGAGCGATATATGGTGTCAAGAAGATACAGTCAAAAATAAATTAATATTGGTCTGCAATCACCTTGATATACCTCCCAACCATTACTGTCACAAGAAGAGTGTACTGCTCTTAAATGAGAGGATGTTAGGCTAAGAAGGTTTTTATTCAAAGATATTAATAAGGTGTAATATTCTATGCTTCATTATTGGAATAAAAAAAGTTCCTTTACATCGCGTTGTTGTTTCGTTTATTTGTTAGGGGCACATTTTTTTAGACAATGGAACACATTTTTTTTTAACGTCATCAGATTGATATTTTTGAAGTAAGAAATAAAATTGGAATGTGTATACTGGTCATTTTTTTTTATCAAGTAGAACAGAATATTTTTTGTGCGCTAGTTTGTTAGCAGTTTCATGAGAGGAAAAATCAATGTAAATGTTTCACGAAGAGAAATAGCTCAAATGAAACATGTTTCACGAACGAAAAAAACAGCACGCAGCAGCTTTCGTAAACATAAATAAAAACGCAACAAGTTCCATGAACAAAATCAGTTTCACGAGGAGAAAACAATCAATGTACGATTTTCACAATGAAAACAATCAACATGTAACAAGTTTTATGAACAAAAAATCAGCACTCAACAAGTTCCATGAATAATAATCAGCACTCAACATGTTCCATCTACAGATTGGTTTCACGAGGAAAAAATAAAAAATCAATGTACAAGTTTCACGAAGAAAAAAAAACATGCAATAAGTCTCACGAATAAAAAAAATAGCATACAACAAGTTCCATGAACAAAACCAGTTTCATTTGGATAAAAATCAATGTATAAGTTTGAGAAAAATAAAAATTAACATGTAACAAGGTTCATGAAGAAAAACCCGCATGAAACAAGTTACACGTACAAAAAATCAGCACGCAACAAGTTCCATGGAGAAAATCAGTTTCAAGAGGAGAAAAATCAATGTGCAAGTTTCACGATGAGAAAAGTCAACTTGCAACAAGTTTCACGAACAAAAATTATATGTAACAAGTATCATGAACAAAATCAGAACGCAATAAGTTCCTTGAACAAAATCAGTTTCAAGAGGAGAAAAATCAGTGTACGAGTTTCGCGAAGAGAAAAAAAACAACGTGCAACAAGTTTCACGAACAAAAAAACAGTCTGCACTTAACAAGTTCCACGATAAAAAAATATGCAAGCAGTATGTTCCATAAACAAAATTAGTTTCAGAAGGAGAAAAAAATCAATGTACATGTTTCACGAAGAGAAAAACAGCATGCAACAAGTTCAACAAACAAAAAAAACAATCAGTACGCAACAATTTCATTAAAAAAATCAGTTTCACAAAGAGGAAAATCAATGTACAAGTTTCAAGAAAAGGATAAACAAATCAGACTGCAACACGTTTCACGAACAAAAAAACATCACTCAACAAGCTCCACAAATATAAATCAGCTTGCAACAAGTTCCAGGAACAAAACCAGTTTTTCAATGAGGAAAATCATTGTAGAAGTTTTACGAAGAGCAAAATCAACATTTAGCATGAATCACGAACAAAGAAATATGTATGCAATAAGTTCCATGAAAAAAATTAGTTTCACTAGGTGGAAAAAAATAAATATATCTGTTTAACGAAGAGAAAAAATAAACATGCAACAAGTTTCACGAATAAAATATCAGCACGCAACAAGTTCCACGAACCAGATCAGTTTAAGGGGGAAATAACCATTGTTTAAGTTTCGCGAAGAGAAAAAAATCAGCAAGCAACAAGTTTCACGAAGAAAAATCAGCACTCAACATATTCCACAAGCAAAAATCAGCACGGTCAAGTTCTAAGAACAAAATTGGCTTCAAGAGAAGAAAAAGATCAATGTGCAAGTTTCACGAGGAGAAAAGTCAACATGCAATAAATTTCATTAGCAAAAAACCATCATGCAACAACTTTCATGAACAAAAATCAGCACGCAAAAAGTTCCTTGAACAAAATCAGTTTCTGGAGGAGAAAAATCAGTATAAAAGTTTCACAAAGAGAAAAAAAGCAACATACAATAAGTTTTACGAGAAAAAAAATAATCAGCACGAAAGAAGTTCCACAATCGGAAAAATATGCATGCAGTATGATCCATGAACAAAATTAGTTTTGGGAGGAGAAAAAAAATCAATGTACATGTTCCTTGAAGATATAAAATCAACATGCAACAAGTTTCACTAATAAAAAAAAATCAGCACGCAACAAGCTCCATTAACAAAATCAGTTTCACGAGGTGAAAAATCAACGTACAAGTTTCGCGAAGAGAAAAAAAAATCAGACTGCAACCAGTTTCAAAAAAAAAATCTAAGTGGAAAAACAATCAATGCACATGTTTCACGAAGAGAAAAATAAACATACACATAATTTCACGAATAAAAAATCAGCACTCAACAAGTTCCACGAACATAAATCAGTACGGAACAAGTTCCATGAACAAAATTGGATTCGTGAGGAGACAAACAAAATCACTGTAGAAGTTGCACGAACAGAAAAAACAACATTTAACAAGTCTTACGAATAAAAATCAGCAGGCAACAAGTTTCAGAAACAAAAATCAGCACTCAAAATGTTCCATGATTAAAATCAGTTTCACGAGAAAAAATCAGTGTACAAGTTTCAAGAAGAGAAAAAACAACATTAAACAAGTTTCACGAACAAAACATTAGCACGCTACAAGTAAGTTTCACGAAGAGAAAAATCAACAAGCAAGAAGTTTCACGAAGAAAAAATCAGCACGCAACAAGTTCCTTGAAAAAAATCAGTTTCACGAGGAGAAAAACCTGTGTAGAAGTATCGCGATGAGAAAAATCAACATGCAACGAGTTTCACGAACAAAAAAATCAATCAGCACGCAACAAGTTCCACGATAAAAATATGCATGCAGTATGTTCCATGAACAAAATTAAATTCAGGAGGAGAAAAAAAAATCAATGTACATGTTTCACGAACAGAAAAAATCAACATGCAACAAGTTTCATGAATAAAAAAATAGCATGCAATAAGTTCCACAAAAAAACATACAGCACGCAAGAAGTTCATTAACAAAATCAGTTTCACGAGAAAAAAAATCAATATACAAGTTTCACCAACAACAATCCATTATGCAACAAGTTCCATGAACAAAAATCAGAATGCAACAAGTTCCTTGAACAGAATCAGTTTCACGAGGAGAAAAATCAGTGTAGAAGTTTCGCGAAGAGAAAGAATCAACATGCAGCAAGTTTCACGAACAAAAATCAGCACTCAACAAGTTTTACGAACAAAAAATCAGCACTCAATAAGTTCCATTAACATAAATAAGCACAGAACAAGATCCATGAACAAAATTGGCTTCCCGAGGAGAAAAAAATCAGTGTAAAAGTTCCCCGAAGAGAAATCACAACATGAAGCAAGTTTCACGAATAAAATTCAGCAGGCAGCTAGTTCCAAAAACAAAATTCGGCACTTAACTTGTTCCATGATCAAAATCAGTTTCACGAGGAAAAAATCAATGTACAATTTTCACAAAGAAAAAAAAACAACATGCAACAAGTTTCACGAAAAAACCGTTAGTTATCTACAAGTAACTTTAACGAAGAGAAGAATCAGCATCCAAGAAGTTTCAAGAATAAAAAAATCAGCACGCAACATGTTCCATGAATAAAAAAATCAGCACACAACAAGTTCCTTGAACAAAATCAGTTTCACTAGGAGAAAAATTAAAATATCAATGTACAAGTTTCACAAAGAGAAAAAAACATACAATAAGTTTGACGAGCAAAAAATTAGCATGCAACGAGTTCCATGAGCGAAATCAGATTCATGTGGACAAAAATTGACGTATAAAGTTCACGAAGAGAAATATCAACATGTAACAAGTCTCACAAACAAAAATCAGCATGCAACAAGTTCCATGGAGAGAATCAGTTTCACGAGGAGAAAAATAAAAGTGCAAGTTTCACGAAGAGAAAAATCAACATGCAACAAGTTTCACGAACAATAAAAAAAGGGCGTGCAACCGGGTACCTACAGCCAACCTACAATACCAATCCTTTTTTCAAATAACTGCATTCAAGTTGGGTCATTTATGTTCACTTAGCGTTGTGCGAAACGCTCGTAAAACTGACTTTGTTAATAAACTTGTTGCGTACTGTAGGTTTTTTTTCATGGAACTTATTGCATGCTATTTTTTTATTCGTGAAACTTGTTGCATATTAATATTTTCTGTTCGTGAAACATGTATATTGATTTTTTTTCTCCTCCTGAAACTAATTTTGTTCATGGAACATACTGCAAGCATATTTTTTTATCGTGTAACTTCTTGCGTGCTGGTTGATTTTTTTGTTCGTGAAACTTGTTGCATGTTGATTTTTTTCTCATTGCGAAACTTCTACTCTGATTTTTCTTCTCGTGAAACTGATTTTGTTCAAGGAACTTGTTGCGTGCTGATTTTTTCTTCGTGAAGCTTCTTGCTTGTTGATTTTTCTCTTCGCGAAACTTACTTGTAGCGTGCTAATATTTTGTTCGGTAAACTTGTTGCATGTTTTTTTTTCTCTTCGTGAAACTTGTACATTAATTTTTTTTTCTCGTGAAACTGATTTTGATCGTGGAACATTTTGAGTGTTGATTTTTGTTTCTGAAACTTGTTGCCTGCTGATTTTTATTCGTAAAGCTTGTTACATGTTGTTTTTTCTCTTCGGGGAACTTTTACATTGATTTTGTTTTTCTCCTTGCTAATCCGATTTTGTTCTTAGAACTTGTTCCGTACTGATTTATGTTCGTGGGACTTATTGAGTGCTAATTTTTTATTCGTGAAACTATGTGTGTGTTTATTTTTTCTCTTTGTGAAACATGTACATTGATTTTTGTCCGCCTAGTAAAACTTATTTTGTTCATGGAACTTATTGCATGCATATTTTATGATCGTGATTCATGTTACATGTTGATTTTTTCTTCGTGAAACATCTACAATGATTTTTCTCATAGAGAAAACTGGTTTTGTTCATGGAACTTGTTGCAAGCTGATTTATGTTCGCGGAACTTGTTGAGTGATGATTTTTTTGTTTGTGAAACTTGTTGCAGTCTGATTTTTTTTTCTCTTCGCGAAACTTGTACATTGATTTTTCACCTTGTGAAACTGATTTTGTTAATGGAGCTTGTTGCGTGCTGATTGTGTTTTGTTCGTGGAACTTGTTGCATGCTGATTTTGATTCGTAAAACTTGTTGGATGTTGATTTTTTCTCTTCGTGGAACATTAACATTGATTTTTTTCTCCTCTTAAAACTAATTTTGTTCATGGAACATACTGCATGCATATTTTTCTGATTGTGGAACTTGTAGCGTGCTGATTTTTTTTTCGTGAAACTTGTTACATGTTGTTTTTTTCTCTTCACGAAACTTTTATATTGATTTTTCTCCTGGTGAAACTGATTTTGTTCAAGAAACTTGTTGCGTGCTGATTTTTGTTTATGGAAATTGTTGCATGATAGTTTTTTCTTCATGAAACTTGTTGCAAGTTGACTTTTCTCTTCGTGAAACCTGCACATTTATTTTTTTTCTCTTCGCAAAACTTAAACAATGATTTTTTTCCCCGTTAAACTGATTTTGTTCATGGAACTTGTTGCGGGCTGATTTTTTATTCGTGAAACTTGTTGCATGTTTGTTTTTATCTTCGTGAAACAAGTATATTAATTTTTTCCGCTTACTCAAACTAATTTTGTTCATGGAACTTATTGCATGCATATTTCTTTGTTCGTGATCCATGTTAAATGTTGATTTTTTTTTCTTCGTGGAACTTCTACCATGATTTTCCTCATTGAAAAAACTGGTTTTGTTCATGGAACTTGTTGCACGCTGATTTATGTTCGTGGAAATTGTTGAGTGAGGATTTTTTTGTTCGTGAAACATGTTGCCGTCTGATTTTTTTCTCCTCTTCTCGAAACTTGTACATTCATTTTTCTCTATGTGAAACTGATTTTGTTAATTGAACTTGTTGCGTGCTGATTTTTTTTTCGTGGAACTTGTTGCATGCTGTTTTTTCATTCGTGAAACTTGTTGCAGGTTGATTTTTTCTCTTCGTAAAACATGTGCATTGATTTTTTTCTCCTCCTGAAACTAATTTTGTTCATGGAACATACTGCATGCATGTTTTCTTATCGTGGAGCTTGTTGCGTGCTGATTCTGTTTTTGTTCGTGAAACTTGTTGCATGTTGATTTTTTTCTCTTTGCGAAACTCGTACACTGATTTTTCTCCTCGTGAAACTTGTTTTGTTTCAAGGAACTTGTTGCATATGATGTTTGTTTGTGGAACTCGTTGCATGTTGACTTTTGTCATTGTGAAACTTGTACATTGATTTTTCTCCTCTTGAAACTGATTTTCTCAATAGAACTTGTTGCGCGCTGATTTTTTGTACGTGTAACTTGTTGCATGCTGGTTTGTCTTCATAAACCTTGTTACATGTTAATTTTTATCTTTTTGAAACTTATACATTGATTTTTATCCAAATGAAACTGGTTTTGTTCATGGAACTTGTTGCATGCTAATTTTTTTATACGTGAAACTTATTGCATGTTTTTGTTTCTTCGTGAAACTTGTACATTGCTTTTAATTTTTTCTCGTGAAACCGATTTTTGGATGGAACATGTTGAGTGCTAATTTTTATTCATCGTACTTGTTGAGTGCTGATTTTTGGTTCATGAGACTTGTTACATGTTAATTTTTCTCATTGTGAAAATCGTGCATTGATTTTTTCTCCTCGTGAAACTGATTTTATTCATGGAACTTGTTGCGTTTTGATTTATTTTAACAAAATTTGCTGCATACTGTTTTTTTTCGTTGGTGAAACGTGTTTCATGTGGGATTTTTCTCTTCGTGAAACATGTTAATGGATTTTTCTCCTTATGAAACTGCTAACAAACTAGCGCACAAAAAATATTCTGTTCTACTTGAACAAAAAAATAATGGCCAGCATACGCATTCCAATTTTATTTCTTATTTCAAAAATATCAATGTAATGAGATTAAGAAAAAAATGTGTTCCATTGTCTAAACAATTGTGCCCCTAACAAATAAACAAAACAGCAACGTGATGTAAAGGAACATTTTTATTCCAACAATGACACTTAGAATATTACACCTTATTAATATCTTTTAATAAAAACGTCCGTAGTCAAACATCCTCTCATTTAAAATCAGTACGTTCTTCTTGTGAAAGTAATGGTTGGGAGGTATATCATGGTGATTGCAGACGAATATTAATCTAGTCTTTACTCTAGCTTTTTGACCCCATGTATCGCTCACAAATGTCAAAGCCTCCAGTTAAAGCAGAAGGTTTCACTGGAACGTTTCCCCCATCAACTCCTTGAACAAGAGGTTCTCTCTTGATACTAAAGTTACTCTCTTCTCTTACTTCATAACCAGTAGAATAATAATTCTACTGGATTATTTCTTACATAACAGTCTTACATTCCCGTACGCATACATTCCCAATAAGATCTCCGCTACTACTTGTTTCATAGTTCAAACATATCTCTTTGTCAGCATTCAACGCAACAATGATTTTATCATATGTACACACTTTCGTTTGGGGGGGAGACTTGTGGTTCTTGAGTGGGGACATGGAACTCTACCATCAGAAGAAATTGTCTGTCCAGTATGCATCTCAAATTATCGTGGTATGCATATTCTTAGGATGATTCACGTTCGATTCCTACATCAAACAAAAATTTCCGTATAAAATAACATAAAATAGAACACAAACCATTTAACACGACATTAAACCATCCCTACAATAACATCCGTGCATCCAAACAATAAAACATCCAATAAAACACCAATATAATGAACAATAAAAATCCTTAAATCCATAAACATACAACATCCATACAATAAGATTGACTCCGTACATCCATGCACTAAAACATCAAATAAAACACCAATATAATTAACAATAAAAATCCTTACATCCATAAACATAAAACATCCTATTAGATTGGGTATGTGTCTGCTTGAAATATAGTCTCGCTTGTATGCATTACTTATGGGTCTGCTTCCTCAGATTGACACAATAAGGGGGTACTGTCCTCTCTCTTACATTGACTCAACTAGGGGTACTGTCTGCTCTCTTAGATTGATACAGTAATGTCCTGCCTGAGTAGTATCTATATACACTGTTTCAACCATACATTCAACCATACATTCAACCGTACATTCAACCATACATTCAACCATACATTCAACCGTACATTCAACCATACATTCACGCCTACAAGAATATGCATGTTCCTTCCACATGGACATTGCAAAAAGGTGGCAAGGTATAATTTGGTCAAACATGTTTTGAGAGAATGGTCGAAATTATATAACTCAACCAGACTGGTTTTTGTTATTGTTGTCAATTACACAAGGAATTGCACTTCAGCTTCACGTGCACATTTAAAAAAAAGCTGGCAACATGTGAAGTGGTTCAACATGTTTTGAGAGTATGGTCGAAATTATATAACTCAACCAGACTGTTTTTTTTTGTCAACAACTATTTTTTAGGAGCCAATCAAAGACATCGGAGGTTGTACAGTATATGGTAATTTGATTGGTGATTGGTTACAAATAAAAGGACTGATTTTTTATTCGTCCTTGAGATTTTGTATAAAATGCTCATACCTTACGATTTAATTTTCATAATGATTTGATATATCATAGATAGTACATTGAATACTATTAACTTTAAAGAAATGGATTTGTCAATTTACAATGTGAGTACAGCTTACGTAAATTTCTTAATTTATTTCCAAATAAAATCATTTTACCATCCCACTAGTAAATTCAAATTTCAGGGGGACATAGCCCCCCCCCCCTCCAACAATACAAACCCTACAATAGTATGAGTATACTCGCTATAAAACGTAAAGTACGCTCTTTTTTCTATTATGTAAATAAAATCCCTACTCTCCTACTCTGTTTATGAGCTTAATTCCTTAAAAATAGTTATTTCGTTCCAAATATTACTTTTCCCATTATCAAAATAGAGTGTCTGCTCTAAAAGCATATGTGTAATCCTCTTAACAAGAGTGACTATTTTCAAACAGCCTTTTACATGCGTTATCTTAAATTATTGGTACCACGTGTTGAAGGATAGCGGCACGGCTTTCCTTGACAAATAGATTCTTTTCATGGTCAAATTAAACGTGAGTAAAGCCGTTGAAATGCGAAGCATAAGTGATGCTTGAACAAGGTTGTCAATTTAAAATAGGGTCTCGCGTTATGGTATACTAAAAAAAATTGATATTAAAATCGTTAATTAAAGAATACTACACTAAACTCAGAATTGACTTTAGAGGACAAATTATGTTAGGGGAAGGTGTTTTTGAAATCCCCCTTCCCCCCAAACTCAAAAATTTCCAAAATTTAACTTTAGAACCTTTTTAAAATATTTCTAAAGCGCTAAGACATAGAGCGCCACAAACATCAGAATCAACTTTACAGGACAAATTTTGTTAAGGGAAGATGTTTTTGAAATCCCCCTTCCCCCCAAACTCAAAATTTTCCAAAATTTTACTTTAGAACCTTTTTAAAATATTTCTAAAGCGCTAAGACATAGAGTGCTACAAACATCATAATCAACTTTAAAGGATAAATTATATTATTGGAAGTTATTTTTGAAGTCCCCCTTCCCCCCAAACTCACAATTTTCCAAAATTTTACTTTAGAAGCTTTTTTAAATATTTCTAAAGCGCTAAGACATAGAGTGCTACAAACATTGGAATCAACTTTAGAGGATAAATTATATCATGGGAAGATGTTTTTGAAATCCCCCTTCCCCCCCAAACTCAAAATTTTCCAAATTTTTACTTTAGAAGCTTTTTTAAAGATTTCTAAAGCAATAAGACATAGAGTGCTACAAACATCGGAATCAACTTTAGAGGATAAATTATATTATGGGAAGATGTTTTTGAAATCCCCCTCCCCCCAAAATTTTACTTTAGAAGCTTTTTTAAATATTTCTAAAGCACTACAAATAACAGAATTATCTTTAGAGCACAATTTATCTGTAAAAGAGGGCTCATTATTTCCATGCTAAATTTCTCTTCTTCTTTTTAAGGAGGAGGAAGATTCATATAATAACTCCCCCTGAAAAGAGACCAAGATGGAACGATACCACATCGATGCAAGCTGCAAGGCCATCCATCATCAGATATGCTAGCTCCATTACAAGTTTTCTGGACCAGCCAGGACCCTCTCATGGCAGTTTCAGCTATGCACAAACCTCTATGCAACCTGGTAGAAAATTCAAGAGCGAATGGATGCTTTCTCACAATGCATCGGTCTTGTCTACTCAAGATCATGAGGGGGCCCCCCTTCATGCTTTGCCAGGGGCTTCAGGCATACAAGTGCAGTCTGAATTTGGAAATGTAAGTATTTTACCTCTACACTATACCTGATTATTTACTTAAAAAATGCTAGGAGGAATTGAGTTTTGTGGGTGGGGTGAAAAATGGTACTTATTAAATATCCTGGTAAACATACGACAAAAAAAATACTTCAGGGTAAATAGGGTATCATGTCTTTCTGAACTTTCTGGGGCGGGGGTAACTATTTAGTTTAAATAATGCTAAGAGGAATTGAGTTTTGTGGGTGGGGTGAAAAATGGTACTTATTAAATATCCAGGTAAACATACGACTTGAAAAATACTTCAGTATAAATAGGGTATTGCATCTTTCGGAACTTTCTGGGGGGGGGGTGGAGCCAAGTATTTAGTTTTAAAAATGCTAGGAGGAATTGAGTTTTGTGGGTTGGGTGAAAAATGGTACTTATTAAATATCCTGGTAAACATACGACTAAGAAACGCTTCAACATAAATAAGGCTATTGCATCGTTCTGAACTTTCTGTGGGAGGTGGGGGGCAGGGTTAAGTATTTAGTTTAAATAATTCTAGAAGGAATTGAGTGTTGTGGGTGGGGTGAAAAATGGTACTTATTAAATATTCAGGTAAACATACTAGTAGAAATGTTTCAGTATAAATGGGGCTATTGCGTCTTTCTGACCTTTCTGGGGAGGGGGATGGAGCCAAGTATTTAGTTTAAAAAATTCAAGGAGGAATTGAGTTTTGTGGGTTAAAGGAAAAATGGTACTTATTAAATATTCTGGTTAACATAAAATTAGAAATGCTTCAGCATAAATAAGAATATAGCGTCTTTCCAAACCTCCTGGGGAGGGGAATGGAGGCAAGTATTTAGTTTAAATAGTTCTAGGAGGAATTAAGTTTTTTTGGGTGGGCTGGAAAATTGAATATTTTTTCAACTTTATAAAATAATGGTTATTTCACATAGAAAATAAACCTTTTTTCTACAGATTAATGAAATAGCAGCGCCATTGGATCATGAAACATCAACATTTACTGGACCTGAACCAATTCTAGCACCACCAATGGAGTTCAGAGATGAACCTACGCTAGTTCTAGACAATATGGAATGGCATAGGGGTTTTCTAAATGATTGTCTTGGGGACATGGCCAGCCTAGACGATTTAACTTGTGACATTGACATGATGGAGGACCCGGAATGGACAGATAGATTTATGCGAGAGCATTTAGGTGATGATACTAGTGCATCTGAGCCGGCTCCACATAAAGAAATTCTGTCACAGGACAATACAGGCTGCCTAGATTAGCTATCTCCAAAAACCTTGGAATACGTACTAACTGACTTACAGGACTTCCTCCCATCTCCATCCATTGCAATTGAACAGACGGGGGGTGGTGCTATCGACAATTCTTTGTCACCCCCACCTTTCCGCTTAATGATACAGCCACTAGTAGTAGTAGTAACGATACAGCAACAACACAAGTATCCCCTCTGCCAGATTTTTTTCTTTCCAACTCTGCCTTGCACCACACAAAGGTCTACAGCGCCAAATTTGGTGACCCCTTTAACTCTCTAGTGTCGGGGTATATAATCACAGACTCCTTGGCCTTAACGCATTTATACACTAGTGGTATTCAAGCCATTCTTGAACAAAAGAGGGGTGTGTGGGGGATGGGGGTTAGTTTAAAAGGTTCAATAGCACTAAAAAAATTTTTTTTAATGAAAATGTGGGCGAGGTGTATTCTAAATACTTGCACAGAGAGAAGTTAGCGATTCGCCCGAATTTATAAAATTATGAGGGGGCTTTTCTAAATGGTGACAATAGCATTCAACCTACTTGGGAAAATTATTCAGAAGGGGGTAGAGGATCGGTGGTTTGATTTATTGAAAGTTTTAATGTTAATATTTGTATATTTAAAAGGATTTTATTTTAAGAGGTGGGGCTGGGGAGAAGGCAATTGAATTAAAATATCATTCAGATTTAGAGGTATATAAGGGGATACAACAAATCTGTTTCGATAGGAGGCTACAGTGCTTCAATTATGCATTTTTAATTGGCACCTACAGAACACTTCAAAAAGATACCACTAAGAAAAAGTTGGATAAAATGGCAGTTAATGGTTGGGAGGGTTCAAAGTTCCCCAAAGTAGAGTTTAATTGTTTAAATGGTCAATTTCCCGTGACACTAAAAGGAATAGATATTTTCGAGCGGGCTAATGCACATTTAAAGATTGGTGTCACGGTGTTACAGTAGGAAACAGAATTTGAGGAGGGCCACCGTTCCGATAAGAAGGGGGTATTATTTCCAGTGCGAGCTCCTTCAATTGAATCAGTTGAAAATTGGGTGTGGCTTCTACACAGTCCACCCACAGACCCCGATTCAATTGGACATTTTAATCCAATTACCGATATTAGTAGGGTTCTAAGTGAGGGTAAACATCGGGGTGGTATGTGTTATTACTGTCCAACATGCCTCTCAAGATTTCGCTCTAATTTAAAGTTAAAGCATCACATGAAACACTGTAAACGTCATGAATACCAGGCTGTGGAGACGGTAAGCGGAGACAGAGCGACCTTACGTTTTAAATATTTCCAAAACACACTCCTGCAGAGCAATAAGATCATTTTAGACTTCGAGGAGAAACTAAAAGACGTGTACAATTCGTCAAATTCAAATCGTGTTAAAATACATGAAGCCATAGGGGTCTCTTACGCTCACGCGCAACAAGATTCCCTTAATACCATGCAAGTGCTAGATGTAGTTGAGATTTAGAGTGACGGTGAAGACTGCATGCGCTCAGCATTCGTTAGTCTAATCAAAACAGTGAACGGTGCATTTTCTCGCCTTCGTTACACAAACTATCTTATGCTCCTATGACCAGATGACATAGCCACCATTAAAAATCGTAAAATGTGCTGGGTTTTCAAGGAAGAATTTGATGATGGTGTTGGGAGTGGGGGGAGGAGGAAGGTGATTGACCATGATCATTTGTGGCAGGAAACTATATCGGGGGGGAGTAACTTTTGATGGGTGCCACATCAGTCGTGCAATTTAAACGCCATACAGCAATATTTCGTGGCTGTTTTTATGCGCAATTCCAATTATAACTTAAAGTTTGTTTTACCGGCGTTGGCCCGCATTGCCAAGGTTGGAGTTGTAAATGACGCATGGATAGATGGTTCTTTTTCATATAATATCATACCCAAATCATCGGAGAAGCTACTGCTGCTTGAAATCATGTGGAAAACAGTTGACAAGGGTAACACGTGCCTGAATAAAATCCGTTTTTTAGGCTCTTTTAGCTTCTTCCCCGAATCTTTAAGTCAATTGATTCAAGTACAGAAAAGTTACAATTTTAATAACTTTCCCTTTCTCAAACAGCGTGGTCCCGATGATGAAATGTATGACTTATTAGCGTGTAAGGGTATATATCCATATGATTATTACAACTTTGGCTGGAGGCTAGATAAAGTGTCGTTGCCACCCATTGAAGCCTTTTAAAATTCTTTTACTGATAATGAGTGCCCCACTAGCGACTACGAATTTGCTAAGAGTATTTGGGCAAAGGGCGGGTGTAGAAAAGGATGGTATTATTGTAAACTATACTTGGCAGGTGACGTACTCACTCTTCTGGACATTGTGTGCAAAATACGGATAAAATTTATGGAGAATTTGGGTAGGATTTAGGTTATTATTTGTCCACTCCTCATCTGGTGATGGACTTGATTCTTAAAATCAGTAAAGAAGAAATAGGTCTGATCACCGATGTGGATCAGCATCTATATGTAGAGAGATCAATGAGGGTTGGGTATGTTTTTCACGGGGATTGTATCATGAAAACTGATCCGACCAGACAGCACACCGATGAAAAGTCGGACGTGTTTTTTTTATATGAATTCTCTTTACCCATAGGCAATGTCTCACTACTGTTTGCCGTGTGGCAATTATAAATGGCTTGACAATCCATGTGCTTCGAATATCCCCGACATTGCTAGCGTTGAGGAGAATGGGGAATAGGGATGGTTTTTAAACTGACGGTGAAATACCCATGGAAATCCATGACTCGGTAAAAGAATTTGTTTTTCCGTGCATAAATAGACCGGTGGGTAGGGACTTTCTGAGCCCCTGTAATTTATCTTTAGTAGAGGATGGGAGTACGCGCTGGGTACCTTCAAAACAAAAACTAATTGCCGACCTCAACCCGAAACAGAATATCGTTGTTCATCACGTGCTATTGAAATGGATGGTGTCTAATGGTTTCAAAGTCACAAAGATTCATAGAGCCCTCCAATTTGATCAAAAGTCTTACATGAAAACGTTTATTGACACCTTTGTCAGTAAGCGTTCAAAAGCGAAAACGAAAGTTGAAAAAGAAGTCTATAAACTAATTTTGAACTCAGCGTTCGGTAAAATGTGCAAGAGCGTACGAAACAGAAGTCGATGTGACATTGTAACCAACCCCAAAGATTATGCTCGAATCATTGCGGATCCAAACTTCACAACGTTCACAATCATAGACTTTAATATGGTGCTCCTACACCGTAAGAAAAGAAACATTGTTTTAAATAAAAATATTGCAGGCGGAAGTGCAATAACTGAAATATCTAAGAAACTCATGTTGTCATTTTATTATAATGTTTGCAAGGTACAGTGGCCGATTGAGGGACAAGTTCAAGTGTATTACAGGGACACTGATTCACTCCTGTTAAGAGTCAAAACTGAAAATTTATTGAATGATTTGGAAAATGGCGAGCAAATTAGCTCACGAATGAAGTACACTAATTTGGACGAAGCCTGCTTCCCAGAACAATTGACACACCAGGCTCCAAATAAATTTGGATTGCTAATATCTGAAACGGGTAGCGAACTGATATCCAGCTGTGTGTTTCCTGGGCCAAAAGTATACTGGGTTAAAACGCAACACAAGGGTAACAAAAACGTGCGTACGGGGATAACAACACACTTTTTAAAACCTAAATTTTGACATTTCTGTCCATAACGACTGTTTGGAACTTAGTTTAGTTCGAAGAGTGAAAGTAAAGGCAATTCACTGTTTAAAATGTAAAAACTACACAGATAGAGTTGAGGAAATCCCCATTTCGGCCACATCGAACAAAGTCTATGTATTTGAGGATGGTGTGTAGGTACTACCACACGGTCATTATTTAATTTCAGACCGAGTTGAATGTGTAGAGTACAGAAAACAACTCGGTCTAGAAAAATTAACTTAAATTCATTTAAAAATAGTACAAATTGGGTGGGAGGGTTTTTTGGATAATGGGTGTTTTTTTTAATTTTTTTTTCAATGTGTGTGCAAACAATTTTCAATGTGTGTGCAAGGCAGATAAATTTCCATTATTTAATGCCCTGGCCCACCGCAGCGGGCCCCCGCTTCCCAGGCCCACCGCAGCGGGCACCCGCGGCACTTCCCTTCCCGCCACAGTGGGCCCCGCGGCCGCCGCAGCGGCCATCCCCGAAGGGGACCCCATTTAAAATGCTGTAAATAAAAATGATATTATTTTAAGTGCATTATTATGATAAATGTTGTATTTTTCATAAATAAATAAACAAAGAAAAATAAAGTGTATTTATTAAAGTGTTTTTTCTAGTGCCTATGTAAATGTTGTATTTTTTTATAAATAAATTTAAAAAGTGTTCAATGTAGTATTTTTTAAGTGTTGTTACTTTTATGTGTGTATAATAAAAGAAAATTTGATTCTTTATTCGTCTTCTCATTATTCTTGAACGGACTAGTAGTATTAGGGAAATTATTTAGTCATTAGACAGTTATAGTCTACAGTTAGTTGTCTAGGTGAACTGTTGAAGGGAACATGTATCAATTTCAAACACCATTCAGATCGTTTCTGTGTGGGCCGTCAATGTCAGGCAAAACAAAACTCTTAACTAAAATAATTAAAAATTGCGATAAAATGTTTGTGGAAAAGCCGAAAAAAACCTACTACTGTTACAGTATTTGGCAGGAGTCATACGATAAAATTAAAGCAATTGCCACGACGGGATTGGTGCAGATACAATTCATTCATGGACTTGATGTTTTCACCATTATTGAGCCAAACTCTTGGCTGATTATTGACGATCTGACTGAATCTAATGAACAATGGTCCAAGGAAATGCTACAACTGTTCACTGTTCGCTCTCATCATGAACAGATTTCCATTAATCTGGTTCAACACTATCCCTTTTATTAGAGAAAATATATGCGAACACTTGCTTTGAACTGCACCTACTACTCGTATATCCCCTGGAAAGATGTTCATGATTCTAGCACGCTAATAACTCTCAATAAACAGTTATACCCCGGCGCCCCTGAATTTCTACTCTCAGCATACAATCAGGCAACTACTAAACCCTACGGCTATATCCTATTGGATCCTAATCAAACTACACCCGAGGATCTGCGTGTAGTCACAGATATTTTCGACGATGAAATTACAGTATATCTCCCCGTGAACACTAAAAAGACGTATTAGTTGCTACCATGACACTGAAGAAACTACATGAAAATAGACATCTGTTTTCAGTTTTAAGCACTTCAAAACCCTCGCTTAGGAAAGCCATACTCAAACATGGTATTGACAATGATTTCATTAATCTAATATCTGAACTTTATTTAAATTTGACCGAGGGTAATTTTCATGTGCCATAACTAGTTAAGCAGCAGGCAAAGCAACATCATTCCATTGTACGTACATTGGCCTCTAAAAAGAAAGGAAAGAATTTAAAAAGAAACGACTTCTTCAGGCGGGCGGTAGCTTTTTCACACTTTTACTGCCAATAATTGCAGGACTTGTAAACAGTTTTCTCTGAAGACAATGGCAAAACCCTATAAATTGACTCCAATAGCACTCGCTCTCTCACCCGTGGAACACTTTGAGGGCAATCTGAGTAAATTTATTGACAACGAGGATATTAAGGATGATAAACAACTATTTTTGCTTCAAGATGCACTTCGCTGAGTAGACAAACATAAGCCCTATCGTGTAATGACCAGTGGTATTGACCACAAACAAACCATCTCCTCGGGAGTCTGCTGGAGCACAATTAAAGAAGGAGTAATTGGATTCAATTTTATTTAAAATTGTAAATATAATATCCCACTATTATCGTGAAAAAATAGCACAACTCCTAACGTATCTCATGAAATATGGTCAAGATCATATTCAAGTTGATGAGAATGGGAAGGTGATTATAATTCACGAAGAGAGCTCTAATCTACTTTATTTAACTTATACTATGTTTACAAATCGTAAAGTATCATCGTAATTTGATGCTCATGTATACAACGTTCTAAATACATTAAACTTCTCAAAAAGTCTTATTACCAATAAAAAAATTCTAAAAAAAATAAAATGAGCATGCACCATCATCATCATCGACAACACAATTAAAATATAAAGAGGAAGAAGAAAGAAGAAGATTTTAAATCAACCTTCAAAAATTATAGCACACCTAGTGGAAACTTGAAAATAGTGGCGAGGAACAAGCAAAAACGTGTTATGTCACCATCACCCCAATCACCAGCCAAACCTAGCATACAAAGCAGTGTCGGACGTTACTATACGTCTTTACGTTCAAAATGGTTGAAGTTCTGAAAGGTGTTTATGAAAATATTGGTGAAGCAGGGAGTTTAAGTTCCCCCACCACTCTTTCCAAGGTCACTGGTGTTCACACTAAAAGTGTACAAGACTGTCTACAAAATGAATCAAGTTACACTTTGCCTAGAAATCATAGACTTCGTGCTAATCAATATCGAAAAACTAAAGCCTTTTTCCCATTGCATATAATGCAAGCAGATCTCCTAACTCTAGATGAGATTCAACAACGTCACAATACACCGTACAAGTACATTCTACTTGCAATCAGTGTTTATAATAGTTATGCATATGCAATTCCATTGCGGTCAAAGAGAGGCGTTGAAGTTGCTCAGACTATAGAAAGTATTCTCGAACAGGATTCATATAAAAAAATTCAAACGGATCGTGGTAGTGAATTTGTTAATCCCCATGTTGAGAGAGTACCTATGAACTATAGTACACTGCTCTATCATAGTCATATTCCTATTAAGGCTGCATTGGTCGAACGATTGATAAGAACTATTTGGCTTTTAATTTTAAGATGTTCTACATTGAAAAATGCCTGCTTTTATTCATGATTTAGATAAAATCATGTTGATTTATAATCAACGACCTCATCGATCATTTTCCGACTCAACCCAAACGGAAACTCATCATTCTGATCATGACACAATTGACACCTTTCTTAAACAGTAATTCAATGAAATGATTTTCAAGAAGAAAAATAAATTCAATGTTGGTGATACTGTTCGAATTAATAGAAAAACTAATGTTTTTGAAAAGGGGAATTACTTGTGGTCCATAGAACTTTTTAAAGTGGCAAAAATCCTAGACATTAAACCCATAGCTTACCGTTTGCACGATACCAAAGATGAAGAGATTCTCGGTGGCTTTTATGACTATGAACTACAAAAGGTTAAAAATAATGGTGAAATCTATCAAATTGAAAAGATATTAAAGACTCGTACTCCTAGGGGTAGGAAACAGTTACTTGTTCGGTGGCTAGGATACAACTCTGATTTTGATTCTTGGATCGGTGTTCAAGATAGTGACAATACACAATGATTTCTATGTAACATTTATGTCCAATGTTTCCTATCCTCTCTACAACGAGTTGAATACCACAACTGATTTATGGAAAAGACTCCTACCAATCATCAAATTTGACGGTGCGTATGTATCGGCTCTTGTTAACTCCATTCTCAAAATTGCCTCTGACATCCTGAGAAAGAATCGTGTGCATGATATAAAAGATACCACTTGATTTGACATTCTTTGTCTACTAAGAATGGGCTGAAGCAACCAAATCTAGCGAATATCCACATGTAAAATTGAGAAATATTGAATACGATAGTATGACAGATTTCTGTCATAGAATCAATAGAAAAATCTCATATCGTAGGAATGGTACATTCCATTGTAATTATTCATTGGAACATGATAGGATTTACATTACCTCAGCTGTTGACACCAAAATAATTATTCTTAATAATAATCTGAGAGATGTTCTTGGATTTAAAAAGAATATAACCAATTGGGAAAATGCTAGCATCGTTTATGAGACGGATCAAGTTATTTTTCCTGATTATTCACCTGGTTTCGTCACGGACTCCTTTATATTTTTTTATTCACCCTATGTGGAAAAATCGGGAGTTGGTAATTCAAAAGTCCCCCTCTTGCGTGTTCTTGAATGAAAAACATCTCATGAACTTGTACATCACTCTAGTATAAAGCATCTTCAATATGTTTTTGTAAACAATTCGTATTTGGAACTCTGTCAGTTAACACTAAGAAGTGAATTGGGTGATCCTCTAGCAATAACAAAAGGCTTAGCAGTGATTACATGTCATTCTCGACCCGTTGTCGGCGAAAGCACAATCACCTAAAATGAACAATAGAAGAATTTCATTTGTCTGTCCCGATATCGATTGCTATGTTGGTGCTCTGAGTCACGTCAAATAGGCATGATTGGACTACTACGAGGGCGTACTACAATGTCTAGGCTATGGATCTTGGTAGCTGGTTTGCTAGGCTATTTCGTTCTGCACTACCCCTTGCCAGAAAATATCTTGTACCTGCTGCATCAAATTTCGCTGCCTCATAAATACAGGACTGGGAGTTAGGCAAGAATTTCAAGGAAAGTGTTAAGGAAAATATTAGATGTTCAGCAAGAGCCGTTGGTGAGCAATTAAAATCTCAGCAAAATGGGGAGGGATTGAAAAGGATGCGTGCGCGTCATTCATTCATCAGTCTCCACCCAGGCGGGAAGCGAAGGACATCAAGAATGACATTAAGGAATAAAACAAGGAAGACTAATAAGCAGAAGAAGAAAAAGAAAAAGACTCTTAGCTCGACGACGGATTTGTTCTCTCGAGATGACTTATCTCCCCCACAAGAAATCATATCCATCAATTGGTTCCTTATTGAATCTGTTCATTGCTGAAAATATTGATGTCAGTGTCAAGCATGGGTATTATGAACAATTTCATTCCCAACAACCCCTCTCGGAAAATATACACTTTCAAATATTTTCCAATGAAGACTATTTCATTGATTTGTCATCAACATTTATTGACTTAAATGTTGTGGTGAAGAAAAAGTCAGATAATACAACTCCAAATGTCGCCGATGGTCTCTCTTACGAAAAATGTATTCTACACAATCTGTTCAAACAAATTAATGTTTTTATTGATAGAAAATTGGTGAGCACTAGCAATAATTTGTCCAATTATGCAAGCTACATACAATTTATGATGATGACACCAAAGGCATATAAGGAGTTGAGAGGACAATCATTGGGCTATGAATATTGATCAGGTGTTGATACTGACGGTGAGTTGACCACTGCAGTGACCCAGGAGTATCATCTAGCTGGAAAATTAAATCATGAGATATTCAATATATCCCAATGGCTACCCCCCAATGTCAAGATTGACTTAAAGTTACAGCTGGCCCCATCGAATTTCATTTTAAGAAAAACACTCCTCGCAGCACCCTAGGCAAATGTCATTATCACATCGGCAATTCTCCACGTCTGGAAACAACAGGTTATGAGCTCTGTTGCATTGGCAGTGGAAAAGCTAAGATCCAATAGTAACAACATTAAACTTCTTGTCCCCCATACGATCACCAATCAAAGTCACATTGCCACCGGCTCTCGTAGCTATAGCGATTCATCATTTATCAATGGAGAAATCCTATCAAAATTGGCTTTGGCCTTTGTGAAGAGTGGCAGTGCCGTTTGATCCTGGACTGCATCCCGCCATGATTTTAATTTTTTTCGGTCTATCTAGCCTTGCGTGCAGAGTGAATGGTATTTCACTGTACACTCTATCATTTGACAAAAAATCCTATAGAACTCTGTATGAGTTTACCATGCGATCCCTAGATCATGACTCACAACTATTTGAAAATGGAATAACCGATTCAATGTTTTCAAAAAGCATGGGGTTATTGTTTTGGGACTTGTCGGGGACTCAGGATATGACCATAGTACGAACAGGGAATGTACGTTTAGAGTGTCCATTTTCCGATGCTTTGACTGAGAGCATCACGCTAATATCACTGAGTCAATTTGAAACCTATTGGGAGATCACACCCGACGGCAGTGTTCTACTAGACCTAGCACCATGAACACAAACCAAATAATCAACGTATTTAGTATGGATCCATACATGTCCCAGTACAAGTCCTAATGCTTACCTTCGGACTTTATTGAAAAAATTCCAAGTGTTAAAAATACTCTAATCGTTGTTAATAGCAGTCCATCGACTTTGAAGACTGGCCATTGGCTATGCATCCTTCAAACAGCGAAGAATATTGAATTTTTTTTTTCCTCTTGGCCTATCTTATAAATTCTAGACCCCATACATCAGCAACTTTATTGAAAGCAGTAGGAAAACCACTATTCAAAATCAACGGAGAGTAAAGGATTTAACAACTAAGACATTTGGCTTTCAACTACTGCTGTTTTTCATATTCAGATGTCGTGGCCATATTTACAAACAGTTTCTCGACATCTACGTAGAAATACCTCGATTGAACGACTTTCTAGTGGAAAATATACTTACAGGCGTGTTTAATATTGATTTTAGTGCCCTGCGAATAAAATGTTCTAAGAATGTATGTGGAATTGTTTATTATAAATGATAAAAATTTATATACATGATAAAAAACGACTTTTCTACTCTTTAGATTTCATCTTCTACTAGGTATAGGTGTTTGTCGACAACAACTAATGCAGGTAGATTATCTGAATTCACAGTATACTGATCCTGATGTACTGCAATGTCAGGGTCACATTTTCTACAGTAGAGTGTAACTTCACTCTTGTCATATCTCTTTGTATAGTCAATAATACTATTCTTATTCATTCTATAGAATTCACATGTTTCAATTTGCTTATTTGAAGCAATATCACAGTGGCCTCAAGTGTCAAATCACGTTCCGTCTCAACAAAATAAAAATCAGTAGATTTATAATCGTGACATGCATTTTCTTCACAAAGATGCTGTATAAATCATATTCTTTTGTTGTTCCAACAGTTGAATCGCTGACCTGGCTCCTCCTCCCAGAACAATCTAAAACCACGACGATACCAATCTAGTAGCAATAAACTAAAATTACGCTTAGGATTCTTTCCAATCATACCGGGATATGTATTCCCCTACTGATTACATTTATCATAGTGGCAATTGGAGCATAGGTGCTCTATAGGATGAGAGTCACACACCTCTTCAAGACAGGAATTAAAACCTTTAATTTGTACAGCATATCCTCTATGCAATTTATACGGTTTGCATAATCTACACTTTTCATCATACTCATCAATCATTGTGCAATTCTCACAGGATGACCAGCTGCCCAGTGTGTACATACATAGCAGGCATGTATGGAACATTTTTTCATGTGTTGACACTCTCACTGCCACAATGAAATTGAGCTAGCAACAACAAAAAAAATTGACTGGGATAGAGAGGGAGAGGAGTAAATCATCCTTGAGCACCCTCTTTCTCATGAAAAAATGTCCTGTAGTTCAAAACTAGGGTTTAGAAACGTATCCATTGAATCTGTCCGCTATGTTATTTACAATATATTGTTAAATTTTATAAATGAGTTTGGACCATAGTTCCAAAGTCTCTTGAAGTTGACTGATAGCGAAAACTTCGTTTCTATTATATCGATAAGCATTCCCTGAGAAAATATCTTTCTTTGAACAGACGGCTCTATAAAATTATCATCTAGAATCAAACGTTTTTCCATAAGCACTAGATTCCCTATGATTCGCTCTTTCTCAAATCTATCCATTTTTTAGAGTCCTAACACTCTCACAACCAACTTCAGACTGACAAGAATTTTTTCTACTCTAAAAAAATACGCTAGTCTACTAAGAAAGAAAAATACCTTTGATTTAGAAACAATTTTATTGAGCATAATTACAACAATAATATTCACTGATGTATTTTGTTCTCATCAATATATTTCGCTAGCACATCTAATGCTGCCCGAAGTCTATTTATATGCACAATATTCAGTTTCGCAGCAAAATATAATTGCTCGTCCTGCTTAAATTTGCTTAATGATGTCACGTATCTAGCATACATATCGTCCCATTCAAGGCATAGTGTACAGCCTTCGGTTATTTCCACAGCCACATTGGATACTCGTATATCATTGTTGCTGCTGCCGGCTTCATAATTAATATCCAATAATGTAAATGCACCACTCATTTTCTCTACTAATATCCTTTCAAATAAACTATTTTCACTGAGTTCGATTATATTGCTAATATGAGTTGCAGTGAAATCCATTTATTTTATTCAAATCCAATCACCAATCAAGTTATCGTATATTGAACAACCGCCGCTGTCTCTGATTGGCTCCTAAAAAATGGGTGTTACCTCAAAAACCAGTCTGATTATCTTATACACCATTGACTATAGTTTCAAAACATGCTTGACCACTTTATAGGATGCCAACTTTTTTGCAATGTCCACGTGGAAGGAACATGCATATTCTTGTAGGCGTGAATGTATGGTTGAATGTACGGTTGAATGTATGGTTGAATGTACGGTTGAAACTGTGTATATAGATACTACTTACCTGTCCACTTATCCATACAATAAAACATCCATAAAAAAATTAAATAAAACACCAACCATATAACAATCCGTATAATCAGTCATTAAGACATGGAAAAAAAAGTTGAAAAAAAAACTAAACATTAAAACATCCATAACAGCCTAAGAAACTATTAAAATCCATATATCCATACAATAGAACATCCATACAAAAAAAACATTAAATAAAACACCAACCATATAACAATACGTATAATCAGTCATAAAGTAACACACATCAAGCTGGCCTCAAGCTGGCTGAGAGGTGACGGGAAAATTCCTCTAACCTGTACTAATAGAGCACTTGCTTGGCTAGAAAAGAGACAAATATATGTACGAAGTATAGATACTGACTGTCGCCGAAATCATTACGTCATCAATCGACAAGACTTAGCTGACAACTATATATGGTGTATCTAATTCAAAATCTGCTTTTTATTCTCGGAACCTCTTTTGGTTCTGGCCCGGCGTACTGTTGTTATAGCGTTATAGCGTTGTGGCATGTCCGTACAATGGAATAAATCTTGTAAAAACCTGGAAACTCTGGAGACTGCATTTCAAGCTTGCCTATCTCCCTCAAGGTTTGGTGGCCCTTGAGGTACAGCCGAGACACTGGCATAGTTTTCTTCTGTGCTGAACTCACGTGTTTTTTGTGATTAAATAAAAAAATAAGTTTTTTTTAACTGAAAGTAAGGAGCAAGATTAAAACTTAAAACGAACTGAAATTATTACGTATATGAGGGGGGTTCGCCCCCTATTCAACACCTTTCTCTTTACATTGAAATCCAAATTTTGCTCAAATTCCTTAAGAATAACCCCTGAATCACAAAGGCCGTTTAATTAGAATAATTTTAAAAAAACAAAGTTTTTCCAAGGGAAGTAAAGAGCGAAGTTGAAACTTAAAATGAACAAAATTATTTGTTCACAGCCTATCAAACATATATCAATAAAATTAATGCAAAAAGATCAACTGGTGGTATTTCCCTATGTTTGTAGGATTACAGAAAACTGGCGCTTTACTGAAAACACAAAAGCCACGTATAAAAACAAGAATATTGATTCAGGAGTAAAAAGTAAATACGTAGCCTCACAACAACAAACTAATCTATGACGCTTTTCATAGTCCTACAGGCAGTGGCGGATCCAGGGTGCGAGGGGCGTGCCCCCCCTCGCGTAGTCTAAAGTAGTGTAATTTACTTAATTGACCCAAGTTCACGTTAATTAAACTTGCTCCTAATGCAATTTATCGGATCAACCTATTTGGCCCCCCCCCCCTAACAAAAATCCTGGATCTGCCCTTGCCTACAGGAGCTGTGATATCAGTAGCTTTCAGTATACAATTAAATTATCTTAAAAACTTTGGCATAAAAATAATAAGTTTCCAGTCATTAAACAGTATAATAATAATGGATTGAATTATCGGGTAACATCTTGGTCTCACCTAATGTTACTCGAAATTAAGAACATATCAACCATACTATGCTTGATATGTTCAACTCGGGAAATCCAGTTATTCATCTCTATAAAATGGATAGCTTGATGTGGTGACACTGATTCTAAACCAATTTTGTTGTCTTAGTATTAAGGAGATTCCTTCACTTAGAACTTGTCTACAAAATAATCTTGAAATGTCTTTTTCAGAATCGAAATGACAGTCAATCATTGAATTGAGCTCATTGTGCAGAAGTAATTCCAAATTAAACGAAAACATAAATAAAGAAAGCAACAATCTAAAATCGCTTTACTTTTATACTGTTAAAAGTGCCCTTAGATGTTTATTTTTACCGTACCAAAACTCTTATATTGTTTTGTGTTTTCAGTAAAGCGCTAGTTTTCGGTAATCATACAAACATAGGGAAATAACAACAGTTGATTTATTTGCACTAGTTTTATTGATATTAGATTGATGTTAGATAGGCTGTGAAGAAATAATGTTTTTCCCTTTTAAGTTTCAACTTCGCTCTTTACTTCCCTCAGAAAACTTTGTTTTTTAAAATTAATCTCTGCTCGTTTTAATTAAAATTTAGTTTAGAAACAACACTGCCATGATCTTTTTTGTTTTCAGGAATAACTTCTGTTCTAAAAAAAGAATAAATATTGCCATTGAGTGTTTTGCGAGCTTAGCCCTTGAGGAAATTCTTACTTATTTTTTATTCTGAACATTTTATTATTTTTTTGGGAGGGGGGGGGCTAAGAATTATTATTTGGAACAATTCGAAGTTAATAAATTAGAAATAAATTGACAGAAAACTTCACATTTCACCTTATTAAGTAACAATTAAATTAAATCAGTAGTAAGCTATAACTAAGGGCGACCGCGACGACTGAATTCATGAATTATTTGTCTGATGTAGGAATCGAATGTGAGGCCTGAGATTTCCTACGGTAAAAGAACGATGCTTTAGCCATCTGAACCAACAAGTCGATGACATTATTATTTTCTTAGAAATACATTCTAAGCAATACGTTTCATGCATTTGCTATGCCATTGAATTGCAAGTGTTTGTATATCATTTATCATCTTTAGTTTTTTAAAACTTCCCTCCCTAATAGTTATTCTTGAGCCTTTTAATTCAATTCTTGAAATATTTTTGAACCTGGACCTTCAGGATACGGTAAAGAGCAATATGAAAACTATAAAGTGCGTAAACACTACCGTTGAATGGTTTGCAAGCTTATCCCCTGCGGCGATTCTTACTTATTGTTGAATCGGAATAATTTTTTTCTTAACTGGAATTTTTAAACTTCTTTTCATGTCTTAAAATGATTCGCGAAGAAAAAAATGTTTAAGCCAAAAACAAAATGCCACAAAGAAAAGAATGTCAAAAAGGCAAACAAAAATTCTCAAAGGAAACAAAAACGTGTCCAAGCAAAACAGTAATGTCTCGAAGGAAAAAAAAACGTCGCAAAGAAAAAAACGTCTCGGAGACAAAAAACCGTCTCAAAGTAAAAAAACGTCACGATTAAAAAGAACAACTTAGCAAAGAAAACAAAAACGTCTCCAAGCTAAAAACAACTTCTAAAAAAAAGCTTTTAAGTTAAAAAATAACGTCACGAAGAAAAAAAGGTCAAAAAGAATTTTTTGAACTGAAGTTTTTTTCAAACTTTTTTTTTCGCGTCTTAAAATGATTCTCAAGGAAAAAAAATTCTAAGCTAAAAATAAAATGTCACAAAAAACTGTTACAAAGCAAAGAAAACAAAAACGTCTCCAAGAAAAACAGCAACATCTTGAGGGAAACAACGTCGCAAATAAAAAATAAATGTCTCAAAGAAAAAAAACGTCTCAAAGTAAAAAAAAGTCGCAAATAAAAAAACAATATCGCAGAAAAAACAAACACGTCTCCAAGCTAAAAACAACGTTTCAAAGAAAAAAGCCCTATCAAGTTTAATAAAAGGTCACGAAGAATTTTTTTCCGAACTGATGTTTTTTTCGAACTTTTTTCACGTCTTAAAATGATATACAATCTTAAAGATGCTTTAAATATTTTTTTTTTTACATACAAATTCTTTAATTAAAGTATAAGAAAAAAAACAAAAAACAACTCAATCATGCTATATTTTATTTTATTATTCTAGACTGATCGGACAAAAGACCAAGGACTTGGGCAGGTTGCAGACCCATCGAAATAGCGATGTCAGGGTGGGGAATGGATGATGATCTATTCATTTATACTTTCCCAACCGTGAATACTACAGTTCCATGTACCATCTTGCCCCAGAAAGTTCAAATAGCTGCAATTTGTCCTACATCTGTTTTGGGAGAGGCTGAGTCTCCTGGACTCGTAAACGGGGATGTCATAGACGCCGTTTTGGACTTAATTGAAACCATTACTAGTCCTCAGGAATTGACCACCTTTTCCGCTGGAAACATAAGAAAAATTGAATTTATCTTCCCCTCATGTGTGTGTGTATGTGTGTGTGTGTATATGTGTGTGTGTGTTTGTATTTTTTGGTGTTTGTTTGTGTATTTTTTTGTGTGGTGGTATCTGTGTGTGTGTTTTTGTTTGTGTGTGTGTATTTGTATGTGTGTGTGTGTTTTTGTGTGTGTGTATGTGTGTGTATGTTTGTGTGTGTGTGTGTGTGGATATATGTTTGTAAGTGTTTATGTGTGTGTGTGTGTGTGTGTGTGTGTGTGTGTGTGTGTGTGTGTGTGTGTGTGTGTGTGTGTGTGTGTGTGTGTGTGTGTGTGTGTGTGTGTGTGTGTGTGTGTGTGTGTGTGTGTGTGTGTGTGTGTGTGTGTGTGTGTGTGTGTGTGTGTGTGTGTGTGTGTGTGTGTGTGTGTGTGTGTGTGTGTGTGTGTGTGTGTGTGTGTGTGTGTGTGTGTGTGTGTGTGTGTGTGTGTGTGTGTGTGTGTGTGTGTGTGTGTGTGTGTGTGTGTGTGTGTGTGTGTGTGTGTGTGTGTGTGTGTGTGTGTGTGTGTGTGTGTGTGTGTGTGTGTGTGTGTGTGTGTGTGTGTGTGTGTGTGTGTGTGTGTGTGTGTGTGTGTGTGTGTGTGTGTGTGTGTGTGTGTGTGTGTGTGTGTGTGTGTGTGTGTGTGTGTGTGTGTGTGTGTGTGTGTGTGTGTGTGTGTGTGTGTGTGTGTGTGTGTGTGTGTGTGTGTGTGTGTGTGTGTGTGTGTGTGTGTGTGTGTGTGTGTGTGTGTGTGTGTGTGTGTGTGTGTGTGTGTGTGTGTGTGTGTGTGTGTGTGTGTGTGTGTGTGTGTGTGTGTGTGTGTGTGTGTGTGTGTGTGTGTGTGTGTGTGTGTGTGTGTGTGTGTGTGTGTGTGTGTGTGTGTGTGTGTGTGTGTGTGTGTGTGTGTGTGTGTGTGTGTGTGTGTGTGTGTGTGTGTGTGTGTGTGTGTGTGTGTGTGTGTGTGTGTGTGTGTGTGTGTGTGTGTGTGTGTGTGTGTGTGTGTGTGTGTGTGTGTGTGTGTGTGTGTGTGTGTGTGTGTGTGTGTGTGTGTGTGTGTGTGTGTGTGTGTGTGTGTGTGTGTGTGTGTGTGTGTGTGTGTGTGTGTGTGTGTGTGTGTGTGTGTGTGTGTGTGTGTGTGTGTGTGTGTGTGTGTGTGTGTGTGTGTGTGTGTGTGTGTGTGTGTGTGTGTGTGTGTGTGTGTGTGTGTGTGTGTGTGTGTGTGTGTGTGTGTGTGTGTGTGTGTGTGTGTGTGTGTGTGTGTGTGTGTGTGTGTGTGTGTGTGTGTGTGTGTGTGTGTGTGTGTGTGTGTGTGTGTGTGTGTGTGTGTGTGTGTGTGTGTGTGTGTGTGTGTGTGTGTGTGTGTGTGTGTGTGTGTGTGTGTGTGTGTGTGTGTGTGTGTGTGTGTGTGTGTGTGTGTGTGTGTGTGTGTGTGTGTGTGTGTGTGTGTGTGTGTGTGTGTGTGTGTGTGTGTGTGTGTGTGTGTGTGTGTGTGTGTGTGTGTGTGTGTGTGTGTGTGTGTGTGTGTGTGTGTGTGTGTGTGTGTGTGTGTGTGTGTGTGTGTTTGGTGGCTATTAAGAAAATCTGTATTTTATTATGCATGTGTTTGATAAATAATATGAATACAAATTATATAAGAAAAAACGTCACGAACAAAATGAATTTATCTTCCCCCTAATGTGTGTGGGTGTGTTTGTGTGCGTGTTTATGTGTGCTATTAGCACGATCTTTAATTTATTATGCATTTGTTTAACAAATAATATGAATACTAATCTAGTTCAAAAAATGAGGAGTCTAAAATAACTGTGATAAGACTTTCCTCTAACAAAAAAAACTCAATCCATTCATTTTAGTTTCAGGGGATAGCTACAAAATCAACTACTTTCCCTGACCCAGGACTTCGACATATTATTAATAATTGTCCACCCTCGCCGGAACAATCAGGAGATGTTTGTGAAGGTACGTCATTGAGTATCTCCCCAGATTTCTAGATTTCCAGCAGCCTTATAGAAATTGTTGGATTTGACGTTTCCGGTGCTATTTTTGCTTTTCCGGAACTACACGAATTTAATTTGTTAGAGTCTGCTCTAGGATACGTACAAACACACAGGGTAGTTTTCAATCCTCCTGAGGAGAACCTAGTTGAAGGGGGTGTTATTTTAACGGACCCTGTTAGTGTTCTCCACACCTATATTGACCAAATTCGGGCCCTTATTGAGTTTCAGGTTCAGAATTGGGGCGGTAAGGGAAGGATTAAAGCATCAGTTAATCAAAAAGTTTTTTTTTTACAAAAAAAGACATCAGGGGATATTTTTTAATTTTCATTTTTCAACCGGTAACCAAACTATTTACCCTGGCTTAAATGAATTTTAGGGTAACTTCTTCAATTTAGTTCATAAATTAATATCCACTTTTGACACATTTAATGAGAAGGGAAGCGGGTGCACAATTTTATACATTGTACATATGAATCTGATTTCAATAGATTGAAAAAAAATATTTTTAGGGGGGCGGGTGCTAACCGACGAATAAAATACCACCAGGATTTGTTGGCTACCAATGGGGTTCAGAATTTCAGATTTGAGACGGATTTGCAACTTTTAAATATGCGTTTTTTGGCAGCAGCTCATAAAACATTGAAAAATGATTCAACAATGAAAAATCTCGATAGACTTGCACGTAATGGTGAAGAAAATTTCTCTAAAGTAATATTTGATTGCTTAGAGGGCAAGTATCCGGTGTCCTTAAAAGAAATAATCATTTTTGAAAAAGCAACTAAAAACCTTGGCATGAGGGTAGTGGATCTTCAATATGACACGGAATTTGTGGATGAAAGAAAGAAATCAAATAAAAAAGGATTTTTATATTCAAGCAGGGCACCGTCGGTAGATAATTTAAAAAATTGGTTTTGTATCGTCTATGAGCCCCCCAACGATATAGAATCATACGGTAATTTTTCCCCGTTACGGCAATAAATTGACTGTTATATCAAGGTTGTCACAAAGGTAAACATCACTGTGGTTCCTTGTGTCTTTCCCCATTTAGAACCAAACGAACATTCAAAGATCATTTGAAATATTGCAAACTCCATGGTAATTAAAGGATAGAAATGCCAGCAGGAGAAAAACCTACTTTACAATTGAAACATTTCCAAAATTCCCTGTTGCAGATTGATAAAGTGGAGCTGGATTGTGAAGCGACACTGTTGGAGGTATCTGGCCGATCTAGGCTAAATATAGTCAAAGAACACAAACTCTTAACGTGTTTCTATGCTCATGCCCGACGAGATTCCAATAACAGAATGCAGTTGGCAGAGGTTTTCACTATTATGGGTGAGGAGGGTAGCATGGAGAAATTACTAGCTCGGCTAATAAAAAGAGCAAATAAATCTATTTCGTGATTGCGTGTCATACTAACTACCCAATGTCATTATCAAAGAAGGTGCACCGTGCACTAGAAAATGGGACAGTTTTTGGGTTTTTATGGGTGCTCTTGCCACGAAAGATACTGTTCAAGACCACGGCCACCATAGTGACCACAATTGAACGGGGAAAAGTAACTTTCGGGGATGGGCTCATAATTCATGTAATTTTAAATTTCAACAGCAGCTCTTTCTTCCGGTTTTTATACACAATTCCAACTAGGATCTGATATATGTGCTACCAGCAATGGCACAACTTCAAAGAAATGGATTTGTGGATGATGCATGGGTGGTAGACAGCTTTTCCAAAAAAGTTGGTTGCTTTGGAATTTATGTGGAAATATGTTGCAGACGGTGTTGAGTACACGAATAAAATTCGCTTTTTAAATTCTGACGCTTTTTAAAAACGACAGTCTGCTCGATCGAAAAAAATGTGGGCAGAGGAAGGGTGTAAAATGGGTTTGACTACTGCAAGTTGTATTTGTCAAGTAATTTGCTTGTATTTGTATTTGTCAAGCACTCTGCTGGACATCGTGTGTAATTAATTAAAAAAAAAACTTTCCGAAAAATAAGTTTTTCAAAGAAAAGTAAAGGCCTTTTTAAACTTAAGCTCAACAGATACAAATACCTTTTAGAATTCAAACTTAAAATGACCAGAAATTACTATTAAAGAATAAATGAAACCCAAAACGAATAGAAATTAAATAAACAATCATAGCAAAAACATACAACAAGTAATAATATAAATGAATAAATAGATCTTAAGGCGAGTAATGCTTAGATTGAATATTAAAATCAAGCTTAAAACGAAAAAAAATTTTCCTACTTAAGTATAAATGAAACTTAAAACGAACAGAAATTAAATAAACAATCAATGCAAATAAACGTACAATAGATATTAATGTAAATTAATAAATAAATCTTAAAACGAATGAAACTTAAATTGAATGTGCAAATCAAGCTTGAAACAAACAAAAATCACCAAAAACAAGAATTTGAGTATGCCCTCCTTCTCTCACTGTAAAAGTCTAAAACCTACTGCGTTATTGGCGCTTTACTGAAAACCAATTTTATGAAAAATATTTTTTTGCACTTAATATCGAAAATAAACATTAAAATTATACTAACATTTTGAACTACTGAGCTTTCAGCAATTAATATCGTTATACATCAAATATTCAGTTTAATTTATTAGCTCTTTTTAAAGTTGTTAAAGACGAATATAGTTTCCCTACAAACAAATGTGTGGATACTGCCTCCTTTCCTAACTGTAAATAAACACCAAAAGCCTACTGTGTCATTGGCGCTTAACTGAAAACGGATTGTATTACAAATATTTTCTTTTCCAGTTCTTACAGCATATAAAATAAAAATACAATTACAGTGAAATAAATTTTTGAACTGATGGATCTTTCAACAATTAATATCTTTACGCATCAAATATTCAACTTTATGTTGTTTATACTTTCCAAGACTTTTTAAGACGCATATAGTTTTCAGTAAAGCGCCAATGACGCAGTAGGTTTTAGACTTTTACAGTGAGAGAAGGAGGTCATACCCAAGCTCTTGTTTGGGGAGATTTTTATTTTTTCAAGCTTGATTTGCATATTGAATTTAATTTTCATTCGTTTTAAGATTTATTTATTAATTTTTTGTTCGTTTTTGATTGCAAAAAATTTCAAGTTTTAAAAATTTCTCATTTCAAAATCAAACTTAAAAAAATAAAATATTCATCAAAGTTCAAAACTGATATCAAAGTAACAATATCAAAGTGAAAAAGTGGGTTTGTGTCAACCTCAGAGTTTTTATTATCTGATGTTTGAACTATTTTTAACAAAACTGCTATCTCAAAATTTTAATCGGATGGGTTTGGGGAAAAAGGGCGAGGGGGGACTAGATTAAGCTTCGTTCTCTTTTGAATCTTTAAAAGTGAACTAGAATTTTTTATTTTCAATCAAATGAGCCCTGTCTGAAGTTTATACGAGTATCCCTTCTATAAGAACCATATTTATCCCCAGAGTATAACTTAAAACGTCTGTCCCTGGGCCCTGGGGGGTTGTGTCGACCCTGAAGTTTTAATAGCTGATGGTTGAACTATTTTCTAACATAATGGTCACCTGAAATTTTTATCGGATGGGTCTATCCATCCGATAGACCCAAAGGAGTGGAGGGCGTAAAGGGCTAGTTGCCCTCCGATCTTTTTTCACCCCGAGAAAATGAACTACAGCTTTTAATTTTAATTCAAATTAACCTTCTCTGAAGTTTATACGAGCATACCTTCCATAAGAACCATATATGCCCCCAGAGCAATACTTAAAACGCCTGCCCCGGCCCTGGGGGGGGGCTGTGTAGTCAGAGGAGTTTATGTTTTCTGACCTTTGAACTATTTTTAACAAAATAACCATACGTAAAGGAGTTTTTTTTATATGATCTTTCAACTATTTTTAACAAAATGGCTACCTCACATTTTTTATCAGACGTATTTGGGAAGTAAGGGATTGGGGAACCAGTTGCTCTCCGATCACTTTTGACTCTTAAAAGGGCACTAGTACTCACAATTTCTAATTGAATGAGCCCCCTTTTAAGTTTATACAACAACCGTTTTTGTATGATGTGCCTCTGGGAAAAAAATAAATGGAGTGTAGGGGGAGTCTAGGTGCCCTCCAATCACTTTTGACTCTTAAAAAGTGAATAACAACTTTCAATTTCCAATCAAATGAGCCCTCTAGTAAGTTTATACGATCATCCCTTCCATAACAACCGTATATGCCCCCCAGGACAAAACTTACAACGCCTACCCCTGGGCCCTGGGGGTGGGGGGCTGTGTCTACACCTGAGCTTTTTGTTATCAGAAGTTTGAACTATTTTTAACAAAATGTCTATCTTAGAATTTTTATCAGGTGTATTTAGGGCGTGGATGAAGGGGGCTAGTTGCCCTCCAATTTCTCTTGACTCTTAAAAATTGAGCAAGAACTTTCAATTTCCAATCAAATGAGCCCCCTTCGAAGTTTATACGAGCATCCCTTCCCTAAGAATTATCCCCCTCTCCCTAGAGCATTACTCATAACGCCTGCCTCCGGGCCTTGGCTTGTTCCGTCGACATAGGAATCTTTCTTATTTACCCTTTGAAAGACTTTGAACGAAATTGATATAATAACAAATTTATCGGATGTGACTGGGGAAAAAGGGTAGTTGGGGGAGGGGGCTAGTTTCCCTCGGATATCTTTTGACTACTAAAAATTGATCTCGAACATTCGGGTTCCAATTCAACGCTTTCTTTCCAATGTTTATATAAACATTTATTTCATACGAAGTAGAAATGTCCAAAGAACAGCCCAAGAGCGGTGCCTTCCGCGAGCTCTTGGGGCGTTTTTGTTATATAATTTTTTAACAAATCCCAAAACACTGGCTATATAAAAATTTTTAGCGAACGGGTTTGGGGAAAAACAGAGCGTGGAGGGCGGGTAGTTTAACTCTCTTGACTCTTAAAACGTGAACTAGAACTTTCAATTTCCAATCAAATGAGCCCTCTATGAAGTTTATACGAGCATCCCTTTCATAAGACCCATATATGGCCCCTGAGCATAACTTACAACACCTGCCCCGGGCCCTGGTGGGTTGTGTCGTCAAGGGAATTTTTGTTATATGATCTTTGAACTATTTTTAACAAAATAGCTATCTTAAAATTTTTATTGGATGCATTTGGGAGAACAGGTTTTTTGGGGGGGGGGGGGGAGCTGGTTACCCTCCAATATCTTTTGACGCTTAAAAATTGGACTATAACTTTCAATTCCCAATCAAATGAGCATTCCTTCCATAAGAACCATATATGCCCCCAGGGCAAAACTTGTAACCCTTGCCCCTGAAATCCGTGGGGGGAGCATCCTGCTCAAAAATATAATTTCCAGAACTTTCAACTATGTTCATCAAAATGGTTATATCAAAATTTTGATTGGATGTGTTTGGGGAAATGGTGGGCGTGGAAGGGGTTTCAGTTGCCTTAGAATGCATTTCGACTATTAAAAAGGGAACTAGCCATTTAAATTTTCAATCGAATTAGCCCTTTCTGAAGTTTCTATGACAACTTTGTCTATACAAAATCTTATATGCCACCAGGGTATAACTTACAACTCTTGCCCTGAGGGCTGTAGGGGAGTGGTCATTCTCAAAGGCCTAATTTCCAGAACTTAAAACTACGTTGAATTAAATGGCTATCTCAAAATTTTGATTGGATGTGTTTGGGGAAAAGGTGGGCGTGAGAGGAGGGTTAGTTGCCCTTCAATCACTTTCGACTGTTAAAAAGGGCACTTGCCCTTTGAATTTCCAATCGAATGAGCCCTTTTTGAAGTTTCTACGACAACACCTTCTATAAAAACCTTATATGCCCCCAGGGCATAACTTAAAACCCTTGCCGTGAGGGTTATGAGGGAGTGTCCTCCTCAAAAACATATTTCCTATCTGGACATCAACTACGCTGAACAAAATGGCTATCTCAAAATTTTGATTGGATGTCTTTGGGGGAATGATGGGCGTGGGGTGGAGCTAGTTGCCCTCTAATGACTTTCAACTATAATAAGGGCTCTAGCCCTTTTAATTTCCAATTGAATGAGCCGTTTTTGAAGTTTTTACGACAACGACTTCTATAAAAAAAACTTATATGCCCTCAGGGTATAACTTAAAACCCTTGCCCTGAGGGTTGTGGGGGAGTGTCATCCTCAAAAACATATTTTATATCTGGAAAGCAACTACGCTGAACAAAATGGCTATCTCAAAATTTTTATTTGATGTGTTTGGGGGAATGATGGGCATGGGGGGGGGGCTAGTTGCCCTTCAATCACTTTCGACTATTAAAAATAGCACTAACCCTTTGAATTTCCAAACAAATGAGTCCTTGTTTAAGTTTCTACGACAACGCTTTCTATAAAAAACCTTATATGCCTCCAGGGCATAACTTACAACCCTTGCCCTAAGGGCTTTGGGGGACTGTCTTCCTTAAAAACATATTTTCTATCAGTAAATCAACTACGCTGAAAAAAATGGCTATCTCAAAATTTTGATTGGATGTTTTTGGGGGAATGATGGACGTGGGGGGGGGGACAGTTGCCCTCCAATCACTTTCGACCATTAAAAAGGGCACTAGAACTCTGGATGTCCATTCGAATGAGCCCCCTTTGAAGTTTCTACAGCAACCCCTTCCATATGAAGTGCCCCTGGAAAAAAATAATAATAATAATAAAATATTTGAGCCGTATGGTCTTTACTATAGGCAACGCTATAGCGTTGCCTCTGAAAATAAGGACGACATTTATGAGGAATTTAATCTTGATATAGGGTATTATTTTTCCACATCTGATAATGGACGTCATCCTAAAGATTAGTGGGGAAAAAATTTGTGCACGGCGAAATCAGCAGTTGCCGGATGGACTAGACCAACTGGGACGGGGGGGTTTATCAGGAAGTTGTGAAAGGTCGGGCACCAAATCAGCTTTTATTTTTTAAATCAGAAACGGGAAGCGACATGATTTCCCGTTGTATGTTTGTGAGTCCGAAGGTGCACTTTATACTGACACACAACGAGAAAATAAAAAAACCTTGCAAGGGAGTACCTACGCACTATGTGAAAAAGAATTTTGACATGGACATTTATAGGAATTGTATTTTTGAAAATACAATTCCACGAGCGAATTTGTTGGCAATTGGCTCTTTAAACTATAAAAATTTCACAGTAAATGTTGAAAAGATTGCCATGATTATCATTTCCGACAAGGTGTATGTTTGTAGAGATGGTGTGAGTACCTTCCCCCATGGGCACTACTTAACTTCCGACCGAGCCAAGTGTGTTAGTCATAGGGAAAGTCTCGGTGCGAGTAAACTTCAATAAAACAAATTTCCCAAAACCTTGAAAGGGGGGGGCTTTCGCAGCCGGGGGGGGGCGGCCTTAGGCTGCCCAGCCGGCCACCAGCGGGGGGAGGGGGGGGTTGCCACAGTTAAATCTTAATGACCTAGAGTATATTTTTGAGTGCGTATTTTTTTTGTAAATATACAAGTTGTTGTTGTTGTTGTTGTATATTTTAATAAAAAGTGTTTTTCCTATGTACAATTTTTTTACTGTTGTTAAATTTGTGTATGTAAAAATATTTAATATAGTAAACTATTGGATCTTAACTCAGTTGTTGATGTTCATTGAATAGGATTGCATGCACACACACACACGCACACACAAACAGAGATATTCTTAGATTATGTACAAGTTTATAACACCTTTCAGAGCTTTTCTCTGTGGGCCATCAATGAGTGGCAAAACCACACTTTTGATTAAAATAATTCATAATCGTTGAGAAATGTTGTCAGCAGCGGATCAAACGTCAATAAGAAATATATACTATTGCTATAGTGTTTGGAAAGAGTCATATGATCGGATAAGGGCAACTGAACCTCAAGTTAAATTCATCAAAGGATTGGATCCTGTATTCAATTCATTGGAACCAAATTCTTGGCTTATTATTGATGATTTGGCCGAATCTATAGAGCAATGGTCTGAGGAAATGATTCAAGTGTTCAGATTACGTTCTCATCATGAAAATATTTTCGTCCTAAACAATTGTCCTAAACAATTGTCCTAATTGTCCAATTGTCCTAAAGATTGTCCTAAACAATCTCTTTCATCAGGGTAAATGTATGCGAACTCTTGTATTGAACTGTACTCATTGCATTGTGTACAAAGTTGTTCGTGGCTCAAGTTCCCATATAACTTTAAAAAAATAAGTTTATCCGGGTCAACCTAAATTCCTGCTTTCAGCACACAATCAGGCAACAAGCAAACCCTATGGATACATTGTAATTGACCTTAATCAAAATATACCTGAAGAACTACGACTCGTTAGTAATATTTTTGATCGTGAAATAACTGTATATCTGCCGGTGGGTGATAGAAAAAAATATTAGTTGAAACTGTGACGTTGAAGAAGTGACATCACAATAGATACTTGTTCTCTGTTTTGAGTAGTTCAAAACCACGACTTAGGAAGACTTTGCCATACTGAACAATGTAGATCGTGAATTTATTAAAATCATTTTTGAACTGTGCTTAAATTTAACTGCAGGCAATGTTTAACTACCATATTCTATTAAGAAGCAGACTAGAGAACATCAATTCATTGTTCGTGCACTGTCCAAGAGAAAAAACAGCCAAAAAAGGAAAAGGAAACATTTAATTTAGGAGGGGGAAGGTTTTTTCACAGTTTTATTGCCAATAATTGCCGATCTTGTTAGCAATCTTATTCTTCCCTCCTCGTCATAAGAAAATATGGTTAAACCATTTAAATTGACTGAAATTTATGAGGCTCTGTCTCCACTGCAAACTTTTGAAGGTAATCTCACGGATTTCCTTAATGACAATAGTATACCTGATGATCAGAAACTTTTGAATTTAGAAATGGCACTTCGTCGTGTTGACAAACAAAAACCGTATCAAATAAAACCCATCAGTGATGTGAACGTTGCAGATAAGACACAAGAGTCAATTAGTTCTTCAGCAGCAGCAGAAGTACCAATTACTATCGGACATATCAAAAATATTAGATTTATTACCTGTTTCCTATCGAGAGCGAGGTAAAAGACTATTAAATTATTTGAATGAAAGCAGTAACGCTAAAATTGATATGCTGCAAGTAAGAAAATCACTCTAGGTAGCAGCACTTACAATCTCATTGATCTAATAAATGATTTTGTCTGTATCCGTTGACACAAATCTTCTGGAATATTTAAACGCATCGAACTTTCCAAAAGCGCTTGTGTTTAACAGAAACATTTTAAAAGAATTGATATCAACAAATGACGATGATGATGACAGTTCTGAAAACTTTTGAGTGAAAAGGATGAATTTAAAACGCTAATGCTAACAAGTTTAGACCATGCTAGCAAACCAAGATTGGAATAATGGAAGCTACAGTGATGACAGTGGTCAAATATGGCTCTGAAGCATGGACACTCCAAAAAGCAGATGAAGATTTGCTAGATGTTTTCCAGAGAAATTGCTTAAGGATTGTTCTGGGTACTTGGCTGACTGACCGTATTTCAAACAATAGGCTATATGAAACATGAGGCTCAATACCGCTCTCTAGGGCTATAATGAAAGAAAGGTTGCGGTGGTCAGGGCACGTTGTGCGGATGAAGGATGACATATTGCCGAAGATTGTTCTTTTCGGCCAACCATCTAGGGCTAAGCGGAAAGCAGGTCGTCCCCGTCTGGGGTGGGAGGACGTCATAAAGAAAGATTTAAAGGAAATGGGAACTTCGTGGGCGGGTGTAAAAAGGGAGGCTTTGAATAGATTGGGGTGGAGGAGGAGCGTGCGTAGCTGTGTTGGCCTCAGGCGGCTTGATGCTGCGGTGAGTTGTTAGTAGTAGTAGCAGTAGTAGTAGTAATACTAACAAGTAAACCAACATCTAATTTTGTATTGAAACCGGAATTTTCTAGTACGACCATCAAAGACATAAGAATTCTTAAAAACTCGAAAAAGGATGGTTCAACTACCATTACAAAAGCAGATAAGAGTAACACTTTAGTCGTCATGAATACTGACGACTACAAATCAAAATTAAGAATTTTACTAAATGATGAAAAAACATACAAGAACCTATCGTATAATACAACAGACTCTTTTACAAATAAGCTTAAGAACGAATTAAAGTGTTTAAAGGATGAAGGAAAAACTACACCTCAACTTTATTATAAATGCCTGCCACGCAGTTCCTTGATCCCTAAATTATATGGGCTTCTTAAAATTCATAAGCCTAACCTACCCTTACGACCAATTGTGTCAAGTACAAGGTCACCAACAAGTGTTTTGAGCAAGTAGTTAGTGTCAATCTGTAAACCACTTTTGTCTACACAAATTTTGCATAATAAGAATTCTTCGAATTTGGTTGAAAAACTGAAAAAAGTAGAAATTTCTTCAAGTTTTTTGCTTTCAAGCTTCGGCATTGTATCAATGTACATAAATATTGATGTAGAAGCAGCCGAAACTCTTCTAGAAGGAAAGCTGTTAAGAAATTTGGATTTGATTAGTGGCAAAACAGATTTGGAAGTTTCTGTAATTATGTATTTAGTAAAGTTGTGCAATAAGTTCTCTTATTTTTTTCAATTCAGAGGGGAGTGTTTCGAACAAATAAATGGTTTACCTATGGGGGCCCATTTATCCCCTTTATTAGCTAATATTTTTGTGGAGAATATTGAAACAATTGCGTTAGATTCATCAGGGCCGGTATATGGATGACATTGTTTCAGTATAGGATTATGGGGAGCAAGAATTAAAAGGAATTTTGGAACATCTTAATTGTTTTGGGGGGATTTAAAGTTTACTGTTGAATTGGAAGAGAATGAGAAACTTCCTTTTCTTGATGTTCTTCTTTTTAAAAATCAAAATAGTCTGGATTTTAAAATTTATAGAAAACAGACAAATAACAGTAGGTTTTTTTCTTACAGTTCCGGTCACGCTCGCCACGTAAAAATTGGTTTGATCATTTCTTTAACTGACCGGATATTTAGTATTTGCTCTCCAAAATTGTTTGAGGATAAGTTGTCTTTTCTAAGGAAAATACTAAGCAACATATATCCAGAGTGGTCAATTAACCAGAGTTTTTCAAGAAGAATGCAAAGATTTCTAGAGATTTCTAAGGAAGTCTTGGAGACAACTCGGGAGAAGGATGTTTTTTGTTCCTTACCATATGTACCCGTTAAAACTTGTGAAAGTGAAAAACTTAAAAGAATTTTACAAAGCAATGGTCTAAGGGTAGCTTTAAAGAGTAATAATACTTTGGGTAGTTTTCTAAATTCTGGGAAGGATCTAACTTCATTGAGGCAACAAAGTGGGGTTTATCAGATCCCATGTACTTGCGGAAGCTCATATATGGGACGTACAAACCAGAATTTGGAAATGAGATTATTACAACATAAAGATTCTATTTCTTCGGCTTTAAAGCAAGATTCTAAGTCTGAAAATTTTACTTCATCCCTTTCAGAACATATTTTCAATTTTCCAGACCATTTTATTTTGTTCGAGAATGTCTCTTTGATTTCTAGGGATCAGGGTTTAAAGCAAAATTTTCGTGAAACTCTTGAATTAAAAAAAATCTTATTCAAGAATATTGCTTTGAATCGGGGTACAGGGGAATATAGGCTGAACTCTATCTATGATATTTTATTGAAATCTGACAGAGTAAAGTTCAATTCACCCAATGTAGTTGACCTCTGTCCAAATGTTATATCATTGAACGCTAATGAACCGAATCCTTGAAGGTCAAAGAGGCTAGCTTCCGCCTTTGCATGGAGAAGAATTAGTGAGAGTTAAACAATATAGTTTTATTTGATTTCGAATATGAACTTATCCTTTAAATTGTTTTAATTTAGTTTCACTCGTGATGACGGTCACTGTATATGTGACCGAAATATCTGGTATTTTTTGTGAATTGTCTATACACTGTCTATTAAAAAGGATTTTATCCCTGTTTTGAACTTTTATTTTATAATGATGATGATGATGACTCAACTTTAAAGGGTAGGAAAAACATCTTTCCACCCCCACCACCAGTATACGAAAGGGTGGTGGAAGAGGAAGTACACATTTACACACAAAATGGATGAAACTCTGAAACGTATCTATTCAAGTGTTGGTGTGAAGGGAAGTCTTAGTGCCCCCAATACACTTGCTAACGCCTCTAATATCCAACAGAGTGTAGCAAAAGAATATCTGCTAAGCGAATCCTGGTATAATCTTCATCGAAATCGCAGATTTCGCAGTAATCAATATCGAAAACAAAGGCCTTCTACCCACTGCAAATCATGCAAGCTAACTTTGTGACTTTGGATGAGATACAGTGAAAATACAATAAACCCTATAATTACATTCTATTCGCGATTAGTATTTTTAGTCGCTACTCATATGCAATTCCATTGAAATCTAAGCGTGGGGAGGAGATTGCAATTGCTTCAGAAACAATACTTGGTAAAGATCTCTATAGTAAAATTCAGACAGATCGAGGGGGTGAATTTGTCAATTCACATGTAAACAAACTTCTATTAAATATGGTACAGAGTTGTACCATAGTCATAGCTCAATCAAGGCTGCATTAACTGGACGATTAATTAGAACCATTCCTATTCTCATTTCCAGGCATTGCACACTCAAAAATACTGTCGCCTTTATTCATGATTTGGATAAAATAATGCATGTTTACAATCAACGTCCTCATCGCTCCCTGTCCAATCTTAGTCCTCTTGAAGTTCATCATTTTGACAATAAACTTGACAGTTTTCTCAAACAATATTCTTCGTCTTCTGGCAATGAAAGTGGAATTAAAAGAAAATGTTATATGGGTGACACAGTTATAATCAATCTTACAATAAATACTTTTTAAAAAGTAAATTACCCTTCATGTACTGAACTTTTTAAAGTGTCAAAAGTTCTAGAGACTAAACCCGCGACCAATCGACTACGAGACAGTAAAGATGATGATATTTCGGGAAGATTTTATGACTATGAGCTGCAAAAAGTTAAAGACAGTGGTTTTTATCAAATGGAAAAAGTATTAAAACTCAAACGCAGGGGGGTAAGAAACAGTTCCTAATTTGCTGGCTTTGGTACAACTCTGAATTTGATTCTTGAATAGGTTTTGAAGACGTACACAATGGCCAATGATTTATATGTGTCATTCATGGCCAATGTATCCGATCGTCTCCATGACAATTTGAATGAAACAAGTGATTTTTGGACAAAACTTTCCCCTGCCATTAAATTTGAAGGTAGATATGAAGTTGCTCTCCTCGATAGCATTATCAAGAATACATATGACGTTCTAAGAAAGGAGAACTCATACGAAATTAAAGTAAAACCCTTTGAATTCGGTGAGGAAGGTGGGCTGGCAATTTTGGACTCTGATGATTACCCCATAGCTACCATACCCTACAGGGAATACAACAATATGCATGAGCTGTTTCGAGTTTTCAACAAAAAAATTACAAGTCGAAAAAAAGGTGGTTGCACTTTCAACTACTGGACAGAACAAAGCAGAATTTATATTACCGATCCATTTGAGAATGAAAAAATTTTCATTTGTTATGTTTAGTTTTCATTTGTTTCATTTGTTAACATGTTATCTATGCAGACTATGAACCTAGTTTCTCCTCGGACAGTTGTATATTTATTTGAAGTTCATTTGTGGAACTGTCATGAATTGGTAATTCAAATGTCCCCCTTTTACGTGTTCGAGAGAGAAAATGTATAGAAAACAATATTCACCACAACAATATAAGACATCTCCAGTATGTTCGCGTAAACATTTCGGATTTAGAACTCTGTCAGTTAACACTGAGAATTGAATTCGGCGATCTGTTAGCTATAACAAAGGGTTTGAGGGTCATTACATGTCATTTTCGACCCGTTGCTTAAGATAAACAATAAAAGAATCTCATTTGTCTGTCCTGACATTGATTGTTATGTTGCTGCTCATAGTCCTCGTCAAATAGGTCATGGGTTAGACTATTACAAGGGGCGTACTACAATGTCTGGCTATGGTCTTGGTAGTGGGTTTGCTAGGCTATTTCGTTCTGCACTACCCCTTGCCTGAAAATATATTGTACCGGCTGCAACAAATTTTGCTGCCTCAACACTACAGGACTAGAGCTTGGGTAAAAATTTCAACGAGAGTCTTAAGGAAAATATTAGATCTTCAGCAAGAGCCGTTGGCTCAAATATCAGAAAAATGGGAACGGATTAAAAAGGGTGAGTGATCGCCATTCACTCATCAGTCCCTATCCAGATGGGAAGCGAAAGACATCAACAACGACTTGGAAGAAAAAAAAGAAGAGCAATAAATAGAAAAAGATAGTTAGATCAGAGAAAGATTTTTTTCTCTTTTAACCTGACCTTTCTCCCCCCACAAAGAATGGCATTCATTAATCAGCTTGTCATTGAATCTATTCAATGCTGAAAATATTGATGTCAGTGTAGATTTTGGCTACTGAACAATTTCATCCTCAACAGCCCCTGTCGGAAAATATACACTTTCAAGTATTTTCCAATGAAGATTATTTCATCGATTTATCATCTACATTTATTGATTTAAATGTTGTGGTGAAGGAAAAGTCTGACAGTCAAACTCCTATTGCTGCTGTCGGTCTGTCCTATTAAAACTGTATCTATACAACTTGTTCAAACAAATTAATGTATTCATTAATGGAACATTGGTGAGCACTAGCAATAGCTTATCAAACTATGCAAGCAACATATATTTTATGTTGATGACTCCAAAGTCATACCAGGAGTTGAGAGGAGAGGCACTGGGCTCTGAATAAATATCAAACGTTGATACTGATGGTGAGTTAACTGCTGCAGTGACCAAAGAGTATCATTTAGTTGGAATATTAAATCATGAAATATTTAACACATTTCAATGGTTGCCTCCCAACGTTAAGATTGACATAAAGTTACAACTAGCTCCATCCAGTTTCATTTTGAGAAAAAAACTTGCATCGGCACCTGATGCAAATGTCATTATCACTTAAGCAATTCTTCATGTTCGAAAACAACCGGTTTTGAGCTCTGTTGCAATTGCTGTGGAAAAACTGAGAGCCCATCAAACTTCAAATATCAAACTTCTTGTTCCCCATACGATCACCAATCAACGTCATATTGTCACTGGTTGTTGTAATTATACTGATTCCTCATTTAGCAATGGAGAAATACCCTCAAAACTCGCTTTGGCCTTTATGAAAAGTGCTAGTGCCGTTGGATCCTGGACTGCATCTCCCCATGATTTTAATTTTTTGGCTTATCCAGTCTTTTGTGCAAGGTGAATGGAATTCCCTTGTACACTTTGTCATTTGAGAACAAAACTTACAGAACTCTGTATGAATTTATTGTGAAATCAATTGATCACGATTCACAACTATTTGAAAATGAAATAACCAATTGAATGTTTTCAAAACATCATGGTGTAATTGTTTTGGATTTGTCAGGCGCTCAAGATATGAGTGTTGTCAGAAGTGGGAACATACGCTTGAAGCGAACATTCGCTGAAGCTTTGACTGAAAGTATCACCTTAGCATCGCTTAGTCAATTTGAAACCTATTGGGAGATTAACCCTGACGGTAGTGTTCTACTAGACTTGGCACCATGAACACAAATCAAATAATTGATGTTTTTAACTTGGACTCGTTCATGTCCAAATACAAATTTTATTGTATACCATCAGATTTGCTTTATAAAATTCTAAGTGATAACCGTAACCTAATCATTGTTAATAGCAGTCCATCGAGTGTAAAGACAAGTTATTGGCTATGCATCTTTTAAATAGCGACGAATATAGAATTTTTTATCCTCTTGGTCTATCATATAAACTCTACACCCCATATATCAGCACCTGTATTGAAAGCAGGGAGGAAAATAACACTATTAAAAACCAGAAGAGAGTGCAGGATTTAACGACTAAAAGCTGTGGCTTCCATGCACTATATTATTTTGCTTTCCGATGTCGTCACTATACTTACAAACAGTTTCTCAACATTTACGCTGATAATCCTCGTCTGAATGACTTCTTAGTAGAAAAAGTACTTTCAAACCTGTATAATATTGATTTTAGTGCTCTAAAAATAAAATTTTCTAAGAATGTATGTAAAATTTTATATTAATAAAACTTATATAATCAAAAAGAGTCTTTTTGTTTTCTTTAGATTTCTTCTTCTACATATAGGTATTCATCATCGCCGTCGGCAACGACTAGTGGCAGTAGATCATATGCATTCACCTTGTACTGGTCATGTTGAGAATAGTCAGGATTGCATCTAGTACAAAACAATGTAGTTTCACTCTTATCATAATTCTTTGTGAAGTCAATGAACATTAGGTATCTCAAGGTAAAATGCAAATAATCGTCTGAATGACGAAGAATCTTAGTATCATCTACCAAAAGCATTGTATTTTTTTCTAAAAAAGTATTTTTCGTTTTCCTTAGATTTCTTCTTCTACATCTAGGTATTCATCGTCGTCGTCGGCAACGACTAGTGGCGGTAGATCATATGCAAATGCCTTGTACTGGTCATGTTGGGAATCGTCATTGGGGATCTGTTTTTTAGAAATTTCAGTATAACCGGAAACGTCGTTCTTTGTTTTTAAAAGACATGCTATGGATGCCGGACGACAGTAGTCTGCACTGGCTGTTTACTATTTCACCATCTTCAACTGCTATCTGTTTACCCCGTTGCATATTGGCCTCATTGATCTGAAGAGCTCCCTTGTTTATGATTCTGACACTTTCACCACCAGTACGGATGCTTCGGCTGCAGAGCTAGCAACGTTCATCGTCATCCTCCATGAAAAGGGTGTCATATTAAAACTGCAAATCATATGAAAACTGATCATATGCAAATGCCTTGTACTGGTCATGTTGGGAATCGTCATAGGGGATCTGTTTAGAGAAATTTCAGTATCACTGGAATCTTCATTCTTTGTTTTTAAAAGACAATCTGTGGATGTCGGACGGCAGTAGTCTGCACTGGCTGTTTACTATTTCACCGTCTTCAACTGCTATCTGTTTACCCCGTTGCATATTGGCCTCATTGATCTGAAGAGCTCCTTTGTTCATGATTCTGACACTTTCACCACCAGTACGGATGCTTCTGCTGCAGAGCTAGTAACGTTCATCTTCTTCCTCCATGAAAAGGGTGTCATTTGAAAACTGCAAACAGAAATTTATTAGGCCAGAAAAAGGCGCTTTTTGTACGAGCCACATTAGTAGGGAGGTATCTCTAATTTCAGAGGGGACAAGACCACACGTCCTATTTCTAAGCCAATCAGAGAGTTACAATACTACCGGGACAAGGTGACATCGCTTGGTTTCTGGGAATTATTAGCTTGGATTTTATGTAATAAGCTTATCGAGCTACGCAGTATCTGTATTGACATAATTTCACCATGGGACAATGTATAAGTTGATTGTACCTTTAGCCTATTGTATCAGTTCTTTTGAAACCATTAAGGAATAAACACCAAATAAAATGGAGAATATTGATGATATTCTTACGCAAATCTATATCGTAAGTTTTATTTATAAATAATTAATTGAGATGTTTGCATTATATTGGAGAAACATGAAAAAGACAAGTTTACTTAATAAAATAAAGAATGAATTAAAAATACTTTAGAAACAAATTTCGGGTGCATATTTGCACATTGTGTGGGAGGGGTGGGGTTGCATAAAGCAAATATTAATTGTAACCATGCTAGCTTTTTTCTCTGAACACATTAATTTATTTGGGTGGCTACTAGGGTAGCTTTTGAAAATGTCGTTTAATGTAAATTTTAGACCTATAAGCTTTGTGTTAACGTGTTTCTATCTAATTATAGGTATATATAGTGGGAACGTGCTATCATGCCTATATTTCTAGAGTTTATAACATTTTAAAGATTTTATAATAGGTAGTCTATACCCAAGCCTAGACTAACAATGAAATTTATCCCCACTTAATTCTTTTATTTAGAAAGATAATTTCTTTAATGCATATTGACTATCTCATAATGGTTAATGTCTGAAAAAAATCTTTATTTCAACTTATTTCAGTTTTAGATAAAATATCCGATAGTACATGAATGGCTTTATTGAACTTTGATAGATTGGTTATTATCCAAAAACAAGAAAAAATTGTTTTACACATAATCATTGAATTTTTAAAAAAAACCTCACCGAATCTTAATGACAAAGTGTCCTTAGCTTGAACCGTACAAGATATCAAAATATTTTTTTTACACCCCATAATCTAAGAATAGTTATCTTGGTTAGAGAGAATAACTTTTAAAACCAGTTCGCCCTTTTGAACTTCCGTTTTCATTAGAGTAGAATTTGTTTTGCATTAATATACAAGAAGATGGGGAATGGGCTGTGCAAGAGGGGGGATGAGTTTTTGTCACTATGGCATTCAAAAAACTATAATTTAATTTATTTTTAAGGATAATTTTGAAGAATATGCCCCTTCTATCGAAAAGTAGGCCACGATTCAGGATGGAAATCACTCACGTCCTTCAGTAATTAAATACGCCGCACGTTCTACGCCCAATATACCAGGCGAGAATACAAGGATCTGTATAGAAGACAGCAAACTGACAATGAATACGATGGCATTGCACGGAACAAATAATGTGAGTTTTAAATTTTATCGATATTTTCGCTAATGATTGTTTCTCCCAAAAAGAAATATATCACTCTCCTTTGATGCTAATACTTCAGAGCGATTTAATCTCCTTGATAAAGACAGGTTGTCGAAAACAATAAGAATTCCAAATAGGGATAGGTCCTTTTATTAGACAGTGAAACGAAAATATAAAACAAAGACTCTAAATATTTCGATGAAACAGTCGGTCATCATCATCAGTAGAATTACTAACTTATCAAAAATAAAACAAAGTGCTTTTATACTAAACAAAATAATTACTTCCGGGTCAAAGCAAGTTACCGGTCCATTGACTTAAAAAGTTCACTAACTGTTCTTGAATTTTATAATACTGCATTGAGTAAAGGTGGTAAAAGTTTCTTCGAAATTGCAGGTCAAAGCAGGTTACCGGTCCATTGACTTATAAAGTTCCCTAACTGTTCTTGAATCTTGTAATACTGCGTTGATGTTCTTCTAATTAAAAATGTAATAATACTGAATTTACAGGTGCTAAATTTATCATTTTATTCTTCTAATAGCAAATGAAATGTTGCTGATTCTGAAGTTGGTCTGTCATCCAGATATATACGACGTTACTATTATTCTCCATGACTACACTGCCTTTTCTATGACGAAAACAATAAGAATTCCAAATAGGGATAGGTCCTTTTATTAGACAGTGATACAAAAATATAAAACAAAACTCTAAATATTTCGATGACACAGTCGGTCATCATCATCAGTATAGTTACTAACTTATCAAAATTAAAACAAATGCTTTTATACTCAACAAAATAATCAATTCCCGGTCAAAGCAAGTTACCGGTCCATTGACTTAAAAAGTCCACTAACTGTTCTTGAATTTTATAATACTGCGTTGAGTAAAGGTGGTACAAGTTTCTTCAAAATTGCAGGTCAAAGCAGGTTACCGGTCCATTGACTTAGAACGTTCACTAACTGTTCTTGAATCTTGTAATACTGTGTTGATGTTCTTCTAATTAAAAATGAAATAATGCTGAATTTACAGGTGCTAAATTTATCATTTTATTCTTCTAATAGCAAATGAAATGTTGCTGATTCTGAAGTTTGTCTGTCATCCCCATATATACGACGTTACTATTATTCTCCATGACCACACTGCCTTTTCTATGACGAAAACAATAAGAATTCCAAATAGGGATAGGTCCTTTTATTAGACAGTGAAAAGAAAATATAAAACAAAGACTCTAAATATTTCGATGACCCATTCGGTCATCATCATCAGTAGAGTACTAACTTATCAAAATTAAAACAAAGTGCATTTATACAAAACAAAATAATCACTTCCGGGTCAAAGCAAGTTACCGGTCCATTGACTTAAAAAGTTCACTAACTGTTCTTGAATTTTATAATACTGCGTTGAGTAAAGGTGGTACAGTGTCTTCGAAATTGCAGGTCAAAGCAGGTTACCGGTCCATTGACTTATAAAGTTCCCTAACTGTTCTTGAATCTTGTAATACTGCGTTGATGTTCTTCTAATTAAAAATGTAATAATACTGAATTTACAGGTGCTAAATTTATCATTTTATTCTTCTAATAGCAAATAAAATGTTGCTGATTCTGTAGTTGGTCTGTCATCCAGATATATACGACGTTACTATTATTCTCCATGACTACACTGCCTTTTCTATGACGAAAACAATAAGAATTCCAAATAGGGATAGGTCCTTTTATTAGACAGTGATACAAAAATATAAAACAAAACTCTAAATATTTCGATGACACAGTCGGTCATCATCATCAGTATAGTTACTAACTTATCAAAATTAAAACAAAATGCTTTTATACTCAACAAAATAATCAATTCCCGGTCAAAGCAAGTTACCGGTCCATTGACTTAAAAAGTCCACTAACTGTTCTTGAATTTTATAATACTGCGTTGAGTAAAGGTGGTACAAGTTTCTTCAAAATTGCAGGTCAAAGCAGGTTACCGGTCCATTGACTTAGAACGTTCACTAACTGTTCTTGAATCTTGTAATACTGTGTTGATGTTCTTCTAATTAAAAATGAAATTATGCTGAATTTACAGGTGCTAAATTTATCATTTTATTCTTCTAATAGCAAATGAAATGTTGCTGAATCTGAAGTTTGTCTGTCATCCCCAAACATACAATGTTACTATTGTTCTCCATGACAACACTGGCTTTTCTATGACGAAATCAATAAGTATTCCAAATAGGGATAGGTCCTTTTATTATACAGTGAAACGAAAATATAAAACAAAGACTCTAAGTATTTCGATGACCCATTCGGTCATCATCATCAGTAGAGTACTAACTTATCAAAATTAAAACAAAATGCTTTTATACTCAACAAAATAATCAATTCCCGGTCAAAGCAAGTTACCGGTCCATTGACTTAAAAAGTCCACTAACTGTTCTTGAATTTTATAATACTGCGTTGAGTAAAGGTGGTACAAGTTTCTTCAAAATTGCAGGTCAAAGCAGGTTACCGGTCCATTGACTTAGAACGTTCACTAACTGTTCTTGAATCTTGTAATACTGTGTTGATGTTCTTCTAATTAAAAATGAAATAATGCTGAATTTACAGGTGCTAAATTTATCATTTTATTCTTGTAATATCAAATGAAATGTTGCTGATTCTGAAGTTGGTATATACGACGTTACTATTATTCTCCATGACCACACTGCCTTTTCTATGACGAAAACAATAAGAATTCCAAATAGGGATAGGTCCTTTTATTAGACAGTGAAAAGAAAATATAAAACAAAGACTCTAAATAATTCGATGACACAGTCGGTCATCATCATCAGTAGAGTTACTAACTTATCAAAATTAAAACAAAGTGCTTTTATACTAAACAAAATAATCACTTCCGGGTCAAAGCAAGTTACCGGTCCATTGACTTAAAAAGTTCACTAACTGTTCTTGAATTTTATAATGCTGTGTTGAGTAAAGGTGGTACAAGTTTCTTTTAAAATTGCAGGTCAAAGCAGGTTACCGGTCCATTGACTTAGAAAATTCACTAACTGTTCTTGAATCTTGTAATACTGCGTGGATGTTCTTCTAATTAAAAATAAAATAATACTGAATTTACAGGTGCTAAATTTATCATTTTATTCTTCTAATTGCAAATGAAATGTTCCTGATTCTGAAGTTGGTCTGTCATCCCGATATATACGACGTTACTATTATTCTCCATGACCACACTGCCTTTTCTATGACGAAAACAAAAAGAATTCCAAATAGGGATAGGTCCTTTTATTAGACAGTGAAAAGAATATATAAAACAAAGACTCTAAATATTTCGATGACACAGTCGGTCATTATCATCAGTAGAGTTACTAACTTATCAAAATTAAAACAAAGTTCTTTTATACTAAACAAAATAATTACTTCCGGGTCAAAGCAAGCTACCGGTCCATTGACCTAAAAAGTTCACTAACTGTTCTTGAATTTTATAATACTACAATTTTATATTACAAGATTCAAGAACAGTTAGTGAACTTTCTAAGTCAATGGACCGGTAACCTGCTTTGACCTGCAATTTCGAAGAAACTTGTACCACCTTTACTCAACGCAGTATTAAAAAATTCAAGAACAGTTAGTGAAGTTTTTAAGTCAATGGACCGGTAACTTGCTTTGACCCGGAAGTGATTATTTTGTTTAGTATAAAAGTAGTTTGTTTTAATTTTGATAAGTTAGTAACTCTACTGATGATGATGACCCACTGTGTCATCCAAATATTTTGAGTCTTTGTTTTATATTTTCGTTTCACTGTCTAATAAAAGGACCTATCCCTATTTGGAATTCTTATTGTTTTTGTCATAGAAAAGGCAGTATGGTCATGGAGAATAATAGTAACGTCGTATATATCGGGATGACAGACCAACTTCAAAATCAGCAACATTTCATTTGCTATTAGAAGAATAAAATGATAAATTTAGCACCTGTAAATTCAGGATTATTTCATTTTTAATTAGAAGAACATCAACGCAGTATTACAAGATTCAAGAACAGTTAATGAACTTTCTAAGTCAATGGACCGGTAACCTGCTTTGACCTGCAATTTCGAAGAAACTGGTACCACCTTTACTCAACGCAGTATTATAAAATTCAAGAACAGTTAGTGAACTTTTTAAGTCAATGGACCGGTAACTTGTTTTGACCCGGAAGTGATTATTTTGTTTAGTATAAAAGCACTTTGTTTTAGTTTTGATAAGTTAGTAACTCTACTGATGATGATGACCGACTGGGTCATCGAAATATTTAGAGTCTTTGCTTTATATTTTCGTTTCACTGTCTAATAAAAGGACCTATCCCTATTTGGAATTCTTATTGTTTTCGTCATAGAAAAGGCAGTGTGGTCATGGAGAATAATATTAAAACAGGTTGTAATTATAGAATCCTATCAAGTACACGCATCCATTCTGCTATATCTTCTAAATGGGCACATAGGCATAGTAGCAATTTCACGAAAAAAAAAGAAGTCAAATTAACCAGTCAAATTTTCCAGTCAAATTAACAGCAAATTTCCTACAGTAAATATTATGAATTAGAAGAGGGGGGGGGGAGGAGGGTAGATGTTGCTTGTGCTAAATTTTTTCATATGGTAATTGCTTTTCATTTTGAGTACTTTAAGATGAAACTTTGGTGTGTGATTTTCATTATTTTAGTATGGACAACGCAAGAGATGCTATATTTATTATTTTTCTTTCCGCTAGATTATTTGCTAAGAAAACAAAGATATTTTATTGAATATTACAAATTTATGACTATTATATTGCTAAAAAGTGCTGCTATTAAGTATGATGTTTGCATGATTAAGATGAAACTATGATGTGTGATTTTCATTGTTTTAGTATGGGCACCAGCACATTATACGATGCTATATTTGTCATTTTTTCTTTCTAGTAGATAATTTGCTAAGAAAACTAAGAAGCTATAATGAATATGACAAATTTATTAATATTATAATTTAGTAGGGACAGCAGCAGCACATTGTGCGCTGATATATTTATTATTTATCATTCCACCAGATTATTTGCTAAGAAAACTAAGAAGATATAATTAGTATTGCAAATTTAAGAGTATTATAATTTAGTAAGGAGAGAAGCACATTATGCGATGCTATATTTATTATTTTTTCTTTCCACTTGATTATTATTAAACAACAGCTATTTGTATGTGTGCGTATGTGTGTGTTTATTTGTGGGGGGGATATAACATCTACACCCCATTAAACATAGCTCGTAATTTATACAATTTGCCACAGTTTTAAGAATATATTATGTTACGGTGGGAAAGGTGATGTGATCGAGAGGGGGGCAAGTAAGATCTTAGGTTTGTCCAAAATAGATAAAGAGTATTAAGATGAAACTTTCAGAGAATGTTGGACAAAATCAGAACCTACTTTGTTTATTAAGGTTGTAAATATGATGTATCAGTAATACATAGGGGGGGGGATATTAGACTGAAACTCTCAGGATATATATAGAGGGGTTAGGGGGGAAAGTGAACAAATCAAATGACAATATGTACACACAGATAGTAATATTGCTACTGCTTTTACTACTACTACTACTACTACTACTACTACTACTACTACTACTACTACTACTACTACTATTACTACTACTACTACTACTAAGCGTGTTTTTTTAATGCATATGTTTTAAATAATTTGAAAATATAGTCGCCAATAATCCAATTTTCTACTTTAAACAAAAATAGGGTTATTTATACACTTTCAAATAAGCGTCTATTTTCTTTATAGGTTAGAACTGATGTATATGATCATCACTACCTTCTCCCTCACCTGAAGAAACAAGTCATGAATTATGTGATCTCATTGACGAAACTGTTTTAATTGAAGCGCTAATGCAGTTTCGTAATATTCAGGTCGCCGTTGGAACACCACCTATCAGTGAACGGTACGGTAAATTTTTACGGGAGTTTTATGATGGTAGTAATAATTTAGAAGTTATACCTCCTGACATTATCAATGATCCTGAATGGAGAGATAAAGTTAGCTCAGAACAAGATTTGCTTGAGAACGATTTACCTTGGCTGAGTCCTAACAGCATACAAATTTGAGATAATTTTAGTTGTATGTTAAATGAGATCCCTTCCCCCACAGATTTAATGAATAAAACCTCATTTCAACCGAATTTAATTGAAGAAGAAGAAAATAAATTCACTTGCACTGATTCTCATGGTCCTAAAACGTTTTAGAGACTATGTTAAGCGAACTGGGGGATTTCGCTCCACACAGCAATTCTATTGTTGAAAAAAGTAAGGATGGGGGAGGGGGAGTAGGTAGTGACGATATACAATTCTCACCACTACCGGAATTTCAGCAAAAAAATTCAATTCTGAATACAATAGACTTTTATATTGCAACTTTTAGTGATCCCTTTAATACACTGATGGCGAGAAATATTATAAGCGACCCCATAAATATTATCCAAACATATGTCGAGAAGATTCAAGCACTTCTTGAACACCAGATTCAAATGTGGGGGGATAAGACAGCATAAAAGCATCAATTGTTTTAAAAATATTCTATTTAAATGAAAATCACGGTGAAATCTACGATCATTATGTGCACACTGAAATGTCGGTGCTTCACCCACATTTGGGGAATTACGAGAATGTTTTCATGCATTGGGTAGACAAGCAGCTGGACATGTTGTTACGCAGCTGGATAATTATAATGAGATTGGTAGTGGTTCAGTGGTTCTATTGGTTGAAAATTTAAGTGTAAATATTTGTAAATTTAAAAAAGATTTTATTTAAAGAGGGGGCATACGGACAGGGCTATTGAATTCTAATATAATCCTGATTTAGAAGGGTGCAAGGGTGTCCAATGGGTCTGTTTCGAAACAGGCCAAAAGTGTTTCATGTACGCATTTCTCATATTGGCTTTCCAACCTCTGAAAGATAAAGTTTCTAAGAAAAATTTGGATCAGTGGGTCGTGCATGGAAAAGAAGGATCTGATTTTCTCCGAGTAGATTTCACTTGTTTAACAGATAAATTCCTGTAACGCTCAAAGGAATAGATATTTCTGAATGGGCAAACGCGCATTTAAAGATTGGTGTAACAGTGCTACAATACAAAACGGAAGTTGAAGAGGGAACGCGTTCTAATAAAAAGGGAGTAATATTCCAAGTAAGGGCCCGGTCGATTGAATCTGTGAAACATTGGGTTTGGCTGTTGTAAACACCACCTAGTGAACCCTATACAATTGTCAACTTTAATACCATTATGGATATGAGTAGACTTCTGGGGGAGGGAAAGAAGGGGTGCGGGGTACGATACTATTGCCCAATGTGTTTGTCTAGATTTTGGACTGAATTAAAGTTAAAAAATCACATGTTACACTGCAAACAACACGGCTATCAATCGGTGGAGACAGTTGTTGGTGACCAGTAAATTTTAAGATTTAGAAATTCCCAGAATACGCTAATGTAAAGTGATAAAATAAGTTATGGACTGTAAGGCCAAACTTAAAGATTTGAATAACCCCCGATATCCAAATCGTATCAAAGAACATCAAGCTATTGCAGTTTCCAATGCCCCTGCCCAAAGAGACAGCAGTAACACTATGCGACTGTTAGAAACAGTTGAGACATTGCACGAGGAAAATTGTATGATCAAAGCATTGACTAAATTAATTGTCACAGCGAATAGGGCAATCTCCCACTTGAGAAATACGCATTACCCAATGATTTTATCAGCATATAATATGTTGTGTAATATGTTGGGTATTGACTTACTTTGACTTATGTTTCCTGCCGGGCGCTGCTCGGCGTAGAGAGTGACGTCTGCCTCCTCCATCCACTTCGGTTCATGGCAAGTGTTTGCACATCGCTCAACCTGATATTTGCCATCGTCAGAAACTCGGACAGGCTGTCAGACCATCATTTTTTCGGTCGGCCGTGAGGTCGCTTCCAACCGGCTTTGACAGGGTCGAAGTCATGGATCGTTTTCACAGGTATGTATGGAGGCATTCGAAGTAGGTGTCCAAACCATCGTAGTGTTCACTCGGCTGCTTGGGTCAAAAACCGAGTCTGCTTGGTTAGCTGCAGCAGCTTCTCATTGCTGACGAGGTCGAGTCATCATAGACCTTCGATCCTCCTCAGGCTCTTTGACTGAAAGACATCAATAGCCTTGAGGGTTGCGGCTGAAGCTTGCCACGTCCCAGCTCCATAGAGCATCACAGAGCCGACGAGGGCGTTGAAAATCCGCTGCTTCGTTGTGCGACTGATGTTTGGTTTTCGCCAGAGGTGACGGTTCAGTCTGCCCATGGCAGAAGACGCTTTGGGTATTCTCGCTTGTAGTTCAGAAAGAAACGAGCCATCTGAAGAAATTATGGAGCCCAGGTAGGTGAACCTTTGAACAACTTCCATGCTAGTGGTGCTATTCAGGCTAACTGAAGGATTAGCAGCATGGGAGGATGGGTCTATGGCCATAATTTTCGTTTTAGTCCAGTTTATCTGCAGTCCTACTTTTGCAGCCTCTTCTCGTAGGATTCGAAGCGCTTCCAGCAACTGCTCCATGGAGTTCGCTAGAATGGCCAAGTCATCGACAAAATCAGCATCTGAAACTAGATGCTGAGAAAGAAACTAGGGGAAAGTCCGCGACCACGATCATTTATGGCAAGAAATATCATCAGGGGGAAGTAATTTTCGTGGCGTAGCACATCAATCTTGCAATGTGAATTTGAGCCAGCAGTTCTTTATACCAGTTTTCATTCACAATTCAAATTACGATCACCTCAAGAAGACATCATTAAGAAAACATCACCTTAAGATTCTGCAGCAACAATAACAGCACAATCAAAGGAGAAGCATTGGAATTCAATAGGGATATTAATAGGAAACCTTCTGCCAGACACATATCGGGAACAGAGTAAAAGAGTATTAACATATCTCATGTTGGAAAGTGGTTATGATCATCAAGTTCAAGTCGATAGCACCGGGAAACGAATTATAATTCAGGGAAAAAGTTATAATCTACTTGATTTAATTTGTGATATGGTTACAAATGGTAAAGAACTTTTATCATTTGAAAATAATCTATATAGCTTTCTAAATACATCAAACTTCCCCAAAAGTCTTATTGGCAATAAGTAAATTCTACATAAATTAAGGGAAGATAGTAGAGCTGTCAGCCCTGTAACAACAACACCACCAGCAACAACATCATCATTAAAAAAGAAGAGGAAGAAGATTTTAAATCAATCTTGTAAAATACAAGCACTCCTAGTAGCAGCAGCAGTGATTTGATAACGCCGACGACGATGGTGGCGGCTACACAAAAGCGAACACGTATTGATATCAACTCACCATCACAGGCACCACCCTCCAGTGTGCAAAAGGGTAGCGGGCATTACACCACGTATTTGTGTTCAAAATGGATGAAGTTTTAAAACATGTCTATGGAAATATTGGTGAAGTGAAAAGTCTAAGTTCCCCCACAACACTTTCTAAAGTTGCCTCTGACGATTTCAGTGGCAGCAGGGCTTTAAAAATTGAAAAAAGTATCTAGAAAATGAACCGAGTTACACTCTACATCGAAATCGCAGGATTCGTGGCCAACAATATTGACAAAATAAAGCCTTATTCCCACTGCATATAATGCATACAGATCTTTTAACTCTAGATGAGATTCAAAGACAGCACAATACACCCTACAAATATGTTCTAGTGGCAATCAGTGTCTTTAGTCACTATGCATATGCCATTCCATTGCGATCAAAGAGAGGTGTTGAAGTCGCTCAGGCCATAGAAAGTATTCTTGAACAAGATTGATATAGAAAATTCAAAGTGATCGTGGTAGCAAATTTGTTAATCCACATGTGGAAAAGGTTCTATTGAAATATAATACAAAGCTCTATCATCGTCATAGTCCGATAAAGGCTGTAATGGCTGAACGATTGACGAGAACGATTCGTCTATTGATTTCGAAATATTGTACATTGAAAAATACTGCTGCTATTGTTCATGATTTAGATAAAATCATGCAAATATATAACAAACGACCTCATCGATCTCTGTCCAGTGTTAGCCCTCAAGAAGTTCACTACAGTGAAAATACATTTGACCCTTTTCTTAAACAATATTCCAGTGAAAAAAAATTGTGAGGATAAAAATTAATATTGGCGATATTGTTCGAGTTAGTAGAACCAGCAATATTTTTGAAAAGGGGACTTATTTATGATCCACTCAATTTTTAAAAGTATCAAATATCTTAGACACCGAACTCTTGACATAGCTTCTATGACACAAAAAGCATGATCAGATTACTGGCGGTTTTTATGATTATGAACTACAAAAAGTTAAAAACAGCAGTGAGATTTATCAAATTGAAAAGAAATTAAATAGCCGTACTCGCAGGGGCAAGAGAGAGTTGCTTGTTCGTTGGCTAGGATACAACTCTGATTTTAATTCTTGGTTTGCAATTGAAGACATTAACAACGCCCAATGATTTCTATGTAAAATTCATTTCCAATGTTTCCGACCATCTCTACGATAATTTTAATAAAACAAGTGATTTTTGGACGAAACTTTCTCCCACCATCAAATTCGATGGCGAGTATGAAGTGGCTCTTGAGGAAAGTATTCTCAAAAATACCTATGATATCCTGAGAAAAGATCACAAATATGATATAAAAATTAGACCCCATGATTGGCCGCCAGCCGTTAACGAACAACATAAAATTCAAAAGATCAATTGTTTGTATTATCCATATGTTGAATTAACAGACGAGGAACTCAGTTGTATGAGTGATTTATGTCGTTCTATCAATAAAAGAATTTCCGCTTGTAAAAAAGAATCCGTTCATTTCAACTATTCAAATGAAGAGGGCAAGATCTATATTAGTTCACCCAGTGACAGTGAAAAGTTAATTCTCAATAATAATCTAAATGATGTTCTTGGCTTTAAACTTAATATAATCAATGGTAAAAGTGCTGAAAACACTTATGTTATTTTTGCTGACTACCCACCTTCCTTCTCCTCGGACACTTGTATATTCCATTATGCTTCATTTGTTGAAACATCCAGAGTTGGCAATAGCAATTTTCCCCTCTTAAGAGTTCTTGAACGAAAAACCAATCAAGATCATATACATCATTACAATATTAAGCATCTTCACTATCTCCCCGTAAGCACTTCATATTTGGAACTCTGCTAGTTAACACTAAGAACTGAATTAGGTGATCCTCTAGCAATATCAAAAGTTTTGGCTGTGATTACATGCCATTTTCAACCCATCGTTGTCGGTGTTAAAAAAAAACATGATGTCTAATAGAAAAGTGGGATTCATTTGTCCTGATATTGACTGCTATGTTAATACTCTTGGGCCAAGACAACTGGGCAATGGAATGGACTATTACAAAGGTCATTCATGAATGTCTGGCTATGGTCTTGGCAGTTGGTTTGCTAAGCTCTTTCGCTCTGCACTATCTCTGGCTAAAATATATACTGTACGGGTTGTGACAGATTTTGAATCCTCTACACTTCACAATTGGGGCTCTGGCAAGGATTTAAAAAAAAGTGCTTCGGAAAATCTTAGGTCCAGTGTGTGAACCCTTGGCAAGCAGTTGAAATCTTGACAAAATGGAAAAGGTTTAAAAAGGTTGAGAAACAGTGCGTCCCTCATCAGTCTCTACTCAGGTCAGAAGCGAAAGACATCACTAAAAAAAAGAAGGAAAAAAACGACAAGTACAATAAGCACTAGAAGAAGAAGAAGCCCCAGGAAGAGAATTGTTAGATCCGAACTGGATTTCTTTTCATAGACTGAACAATGGCATATCTACCGCATAAGGATTCTCATCATTCAATCACTTTATCTTTAAATCCATTCAATGCACAAAATGTTGGATGTGAGTGTAAAACATGGATACTATGAACAATTTTATCCACAACAACCGCTCTCCGATAATAACCACGTTCAAATTTATTCCAATGAAGACTACTTTATGGACATGTCATCGACATTTATAGATTTATATATGATAGGCAAGAAATATGACAATAGAATGCCAGCTTCTCCTGATCGAATATCAATTGCAAATTATGTATTACATAAATTATTTCGTCAAATCAGTGTCTAAATAAATGGAACGTTGGTGAACACTAACAGCAATCCTCGAAATTATACAAGCTATATGCAGTTCATGTTGATGACACCCAAGCCATACAAGGAATTGAGAGGCACCTCCAATAGATATGAATATATTACAGATACTGATACTACAGATACACTTGAAAATGCTTTAACTAGTGAATTACATCTAGCTGGAAAAATATATCATGAGATATTTAATATACCCCAATGGCTACCACCAAATATTAGAGTGGATATGAAATTGACGCTTACTACATCCAGTTTCATTTTACGAAAGGAACTTCCTGCCAATCCTGATGTAACTCTCTCTCTCTCACCTTGGCAAAATCTAAGAGACAAAGTGAATACATGCTTTATCAACATCCTTTGTCAGATATGTCAGATAAAATTGACAAAATCTAAGTATCAGAGTGATCAAATTCTATATCAACATCTATTTCTCAGATACATAGGATAAAATTGACCAAATCTAAGTGTTAAAGTGAATAAATTTTTTTTAACAGCATCTTTTGTCAGATACATCGGATAAAATTGACAAAATCTAAGTGTCAGAATGAATAATTTTTTTTATCGACATACTTTGTCAGATACATCGGATAAAATTGACAAAATCTAAGTATCAGAGTGATTAAATTCTATATCAACATCCTTTTCCCAGGTACATAGGATAAAATTGACAAAATTGAAATTTCAGAGTCAATAAATTTTATTTATCAGCATCATTTGTCAGATACATCGAATAAAATTGACAAAATCTAAGAATTAGAGTGACTAAATTTAATTTCAGCATCCTTTTCTCGGATAAATAGGATAAAATTGACAAAATATAAGTGTCAGAGTTAATAAATTTGTCTATCAACATCTTTTGTCAGATCCATCTGATTAAATTGACAAAATCTCAGTGTCAGAAGAATAAACTCGTTTTCAACGTCTTTATCGGATACATCAGATAAAATTCATAAAATCCAAGTTCTATTCATTTTGACTTTATGCATCGTAACGTTGAATTTAGGTTAGGCCGGTTATAGTTGGCAGCAAACCCGCTCAGACACACAGTCATAGTGTCAGAGATATGCAAAAAGTTAGGTTCACTTAGAGTGGCGCGTCACTCTTAGTGAACCTCTATCAGCCTAACGTTTTGCATATCTCTCATACCATAACTGTTTGTGTGACCGCGAGTGCTATCATGTATAGCTGGTCTAACCAAAATTCAAAGTATCGATGCGTAAAGTCAAAGTGAATAGAGCTTGGATTTTATGAATTTTATCTGATGTATCCAATAAGGACGTTGAAAACTAATTTATTCACTCTGATACTTAGATTTTGTCAATTTTATCCGACATATCCGACAAAGGATGTTGATAAAGCATTTATTCACTCTGACACTTAGATTTTGTCAATTTTATTCGATGTATCTGACAAAAGATGTTGATAAAAAAATTTATTCATTCTGACGCTTAGATTTTATCAATTTTATCGTATGTACCCGGGAAAAGGATGTTGATACAGAATTTAATCACTCTGATACTTAGATTTTGTCGATTTTATCCGTTATATCCGACAATAGATGTTGATACAGCATTTATTTACTCTGACACTTAGATTTTGTCAATTTTATCCGATGTATCTGGCAAAAGATGTTGATAAAAAAAATTTATTCACTCTAAAATTCAGATTTTGTCAATTTTATCCTACGTATCCGAGAAAAGGATGTTGATACATAATTTAATCACGCTGATACTTAGATTTTGTCAATTTTATCCAAAATATCCGAAAAAGGATGTTGATAAAGCATTTATTCACTCTGATACTTAGATTTTGTCAATTTTATCCGATGTATCTAACAAAAGATGTTGATAAAAAAATTATTCACTCCGACACTTAGATTTTGTCAATTTTATCGGATGTATCTGGCAAAAGATGTTTATAAAAAAAATTATTCACTCTAACACTTAGATTTTGTAAATTTTATCCTTTGTATCCGAGAAATGGATGTTGATATAAAATTTAATCACTCCGATACTTATATTTTGTCAATTTTATGCGATATATCTGACAAAGGATGTTGATAAAGCATTTATTCACTCTGATACTTAGATTTTTTCAATTTTATCCGATGTATACGACAAAATATCTCGATAAAAAAAAAATTATCCACTCTAACACTTAGATACTGTCAATTTTATCTGATGTATCTGACAAAAGATGTTGATAAAAAAATGTATTCACTCTGACACATAGATTTTGTCAATTTTATCCGATATATCTGGCAAAAGATGTTGATAAAAAAATTTATTCACTCTAACACTTAGATTTTGTCAATTTTATCCGACATATCTGACAAAGGATGCTGATGAAGCATTTATTCACTCTGATACTTTGATTTTATCAATTTTATCCTTTTTAGCCGAGAAATGGATGATGATATAAAATTTAATCACTCTGATATTTAGATTTTGTCAATTTTATCTGATATATCCGAAAAAGGATTTTGATAAGGCATTTATTCACTCTGATACTTAAATTTTGTCAATTTTATCCGATGTATATGACAAAAGATGTTGATAAGAAAAACATTATTCATTCTGACACTTAGATTTTGTCAGTTTTATCCGATGTATCTGACACAAGATGTTGATAAGAAAAATTATTCACTCTAACACTTAGATTTTGTCGATTTTATCCTATGTATCCGAGAAATGGATGTTGATATAGAATTTTATCACTCTGACACCTATATTTTGTCAATTTTATCCGAGATACCTGACAAAGGATGCTGATAAGGCAAATATTCACTCTGATACTTAGATTTTGTCAATTTTATCCGATGTATCTGACAAAGAATGTTGATAAAAAAATTTATTCACTCTGACTCTTAGATTTTGTCAATTTTATCCGACATATCCGACAAAGGATGCTGATAAGGCATTTATTCACTCTGATACTTAGATTTTGTCAATTTTATCCGACCAAGGATGCTGATAAAGCATTTATTCACTATGATACTTAGATTTTGTCAATTATATCTGATGTATCTGACAAAAGATGCTGATAACAATTTTTTTAATTACTCTCATACTTAGATTTTGTCAATTTTATGCGATATATCCGACAAAGGATGTTGAGTAAGCATTTATTCACTCTGTTAATTAGATTTTGTTGATTTCATCCGATTTATCTATGACAAGATGTTGATAAAAAAAAATATTCATTCCTACAGCTATATTTTTTCAATTTTATCAGATGTATCTGGCAAAAGATGTTGATACAAAAAATTTATTCACTCTGACACTTAGATTTTGTCAATTTTATACTATGTATACAAGAAATAGATGTTGATATAGAAGTTAATCACTCTGATACTTATATTTTGTCAAATTTATCCGATGTATCTGACAAAAGATGTTGAAAAAAAAATTATTCACTCTGAGACGTAGATTTTGTCAATTCCATCCGATGTATCTGACAAAAGATGTTGATAAACAAATTTTATTCACTCTGACACTTAGATTTTTTCAATTTTATCCTATGTATCCGGAAAAAGAATGTTGATATAGAATTTAAGCACTCCTATACTTAGATTTTGTCAATTTTATCCGACATTTCCAACATAGGATGTTGATAAACCATTTATTCACCCTGATACTTAGATCTTGTGAATTTTATCCGATGTATCTGACAAAAGATGTTGGTAAAAAAATTTCTATTTGACAAAAGATGTTGATAAGGAATTTATTCACTCTGATACTTAGAACTTCTCAACTTTATCCAAAGTATCCGACAAAGAGATAATGATAAAGAATTTATTTATCCTAATACATAGATTTTGTCAATATTATCTAACATACCCGACAAATTATATCGAAAAAGAATGTTGATGAAGATTTTTTTCACTTTGATACTTAAATTTTGTCAGTGCTATCAAACGTATCCCTCAAAAGACATTGATAAAGAATTTATTCACTCTGATGCTTGGATTTAGTCAATTGTATCCAATGTATCTGACAAAGATGTTGATAGAAAAATTTATTCACTTTGATGGTTAGATTTTGTCAATGTTACCCCATGTATCTAACAATAGATGTTGATACAGAATTTTATCACTCTGACACTTAGGTTTTGATAATGTTAACTGACATATTCGGCAAAGGATGTTGATAAAGAATCTATTCGCTCTATTACCTAGATTTTATCAAATTTATCCTGACCTATCCGACAAAAGGTGTCGATAATGAATTTATTCATTCTGATACTTAGATTTTATCCATGTTAACCTATCTATCCAACATATGGTGTATGCAAATTCCTTTTATTACATATCCGATGTTTTAGAGGACATTCTAAACGTTTGATATGCTAGCATACTCTAAAAATAATGAACACATAGCAATGTAATGCATAATATATTTTTAATGAAATAATGTCATGTAGGATATTCGTACAAAAATATATTATTATACATTATTAATATCATTGAACAACTTTGAACCTTTTGAATCTGTTCCATAAAATAATTCATCATGTCCTCTCTTGATGCTGTAGCTACTCTCTTCTCTTTGTTCGTAATCAGTAGAATAATCATTAATCCATTTTGAGTCTTACACAATTTTTACTGGTGTGTCATCGACAGGTTCAATATGCGTTTCATCTTTGATAATATTTTGTTCATTGACTATTTGATTAATGATGGTGGTAACGTTTGCTGGCACTTTGTTTTTCATAGATTCATCTTTATATTCCTTAGTGATATTTTCTACCAATACCCTTTTTATTTTTCCGGCAATTTCATTGTCTATTACCACTTTATTTTTACACAGGTAACAGTTCCGGCATGTAGACAAGATACGGCTTATGATATTAGTAGAAGACTACGCCTGTCTTCTTTTGAGCTTCCGTTGAATGCTAATACCCAAAATCTGACGATATGATGTAACAGTAGGTAATGTGTTACCAGAAGCCCTAGAAAGAAGATAACCCTCTTCATCAACGATTATTTTATGTTAGTATTCCCTTTGAGTGAAATCATCTCTGAAGATCTCAATCTTGCATATCCACCATTTGTACAATGGAATTTTTTTGGTACTCTAAAGAAATTTAATTCCTGACTGTCATGCCAATGTACACACACGTTTCCGATAGTGCTACCACTTGTACTTATTTCATAGTTTAAATACTTATCCATGTCAGCATTCATTGCTACAATAACACTATCATGTGAACGCACTTTCTTAAAATGCTTCATCTCCACTTTTTAAAGATATAGATTGTGTGTTTATCCTTCCACTGCATAAAAAATACTGATTTAATACATGCAATAAACTAGGTAGTGTCGATAACCAATCAGAGGGTACCAGTGGAAAAGCCACATCGTGTCTATGAGCAGGCATAGAGTACGATTGGTAGAGCCGCAAGCATATTTCATGTCATTTTAAGATACGTAAAAAAATACCAATAATTTCTAAGTGCATAAAAAAAATATAGTCCAAAAAAAGGGCTATTATAAATATTATTTTTCTAATAGTAATAGTCACAACTAGAATATCTATATCATTCTCATTTTGAATTTGGAAAATATTAAATGTGAATTTCATATGCTTTAAGTATGTTTTATCTCATTCGAAGATATGTAAGAAAAAAGTTGCAAAAATTTACGACCTTAACGACCACTTTAGATCAGTGTGGGAATGTACTTTAAACCTTACGACCGGTCGTAAAGTGGACTTAAAGTACTTTGCGACTTGTATGTGAGCGCCGCTTTAGAGAAAGCCTTGAAGGGATGGGCTAGCGCGAATTTCAAAATCTAGGTCACTAGTCAGAAATTGTATTCGTATCCAAGACATTGGGTTTAGCAGCCGCAAGTGTGACTATAATGTGGCTCAGGCGTTAGAACATTGGCCATCTCATGGTAAAATGCAAATCATTGTTTTAATGACGAAGAATCCTAGTATCATCTACCAAAAGCATTGTATTTTTTTCCACCTTGTGCCGCTAGGTGTTGCTCCAAAATTAGGTAAGGCAAAAACCCCTTACTGGCTTTGTCTGTGTGTTTGGAACTCTCTTCCCACTAGCCTTCCCTTTTGTTGCTTTGAATCTTCACTTTTTTCCGGAATTTCTCATTGATAATTATAAAAACAAAAGTGTCTTACCTTTATGATCAGAAAATGTGTCCAATGGTTACGTTAAAGCTTTCACAAGGTGGCAGTATGTTTATGCACTTAAACTTTTCGCGCATTTACACATAGCGGAAATCCGAGCGGACTGTAAAAACCGAGACGGTTTTCCAACCGGTTTTCACAATCCGCTCGGAATTCCATTATTTATAAATGCACCATTAGTGAATCTCCAGCAAACAGGAAAAGAGAAGCACCAGGGAATATGATATTGAACTCTCGTCAAAATGGTGTTAGAGGGTTTTAAAGCAGAGTTGATAGACCTTTGTCTCCTCTCCAAATTTTGTAGAGCCGTCCGACTATCTTTTCCCTTTAGTGGATATCTCGATTTCCCCCTCTTTTTCCCTTGTAACTGGAAAACGTAGGAAAGGCTAATGACAGAGCAATTAAAATAACATATTCATTCTTCTTGCACTGGGAAACCCCAGAAAGTAAGTCTTGCAGACTGCTGTACATGATCTTTATTCCCCCCCCCCCCCTTTTCCTATTGTAAGTGGGGAAACGGGGGAACCACTTATTACACAGCAATAAAAAAAATGTATATTCGATGTTCTTGGACCCAATCGTCTTGGAGCATCAGGAATGCCATTATCAGAATCAAAAACTACCGGTCATAGATTTTTGAGTTTTCCCCTGGATTTTCCCCTTTCCCCCCGTTTTTCACCCTGTTCCGCCTAGGGGATTCTTGGGGACTTTTGGAATGTTGTACAGAACTTTTCTACAAAATGGTATAAAAATCATTTATATTGCAATTTTGTCCCAGATCGTCGATTTTTTCCATAGATTTACTCGACTAGTGTTCCACTTCACGTTTCCAAAACCCAATATAATTTACAACATCGACCCAAATTGGGAATATATCTCTCGTGCCAAAACTTTTATCAAAAGTTTACAGGGATTTCAACCCCAGAAGCATAGTTATTGGGCCTTTGAGCTTTTTTGTACAAAATGGCAATCTCAAAATTTTGACCCGATGCCCTTTGAAAAAGTGGGGTGTGGGCTAGTTGCCCATTGATCACTCTTGACTCTTAAAAAAGACCTAGAAATTTCAATTTCCGATCAAATGAGCCACCTCCAGAGTTAATACGAAAACCCCTTCCACAAAAACCTTATGATTTAATAATAGGCAACTTACATAAATTACAATCCGTGCCCCGAGGGCTGTGGAGGATTTCTCAACCCCTAAGTCATAGTAATTTGAATTTTGTACTATTTTGAACAAAATAGCTATTTGAAAATTTTATCAGATGCATTGTGGAAAAAGGCACAAGGGGGGGGGGGGCTTGTTGATTTTTTACCACTACCGATTCTTAAAAGGGGCATAATAAATTTCAATTTCTGGTCGATTAAACTTCTTCCAAAGTTTATATGACCACGCTTTCCATAGAAGCTTTATATTTTAATGATGGGCTGGTGCTATAGCTTACAGCCCTTTTCCCAGGTCTGGGGGGGGGGATTCGAACCCGGAGCCATAGCTGTTAGTAGTATAGCTATAACAATAAGTAGCGGACAATCCCCCCATATAGCTATAACGATAAGTAGCGGACAGTCCCCCAGTTTAGCTATAACGATAAGTAGCGGGCAGTCCCACCATATAGCTATAATATATACAACGAGGGTGTCTCCCCATATAGCTGTAATATCTCCGAGCAGAGTGTCTCCCCATATAGCTATAACAATAAGTAGCGGGCAGTACTCCCGCCATACAAGCAGACAGTACAATGACCGGATTCAACCGACCATGAAAATTCATTCTGTTCACGATAACATGTTTCTGTTAAAAGTCGTGAGTGTTTTCATGGATTGGTGATTCGTTTCCTGGTATGATGTTATGAAATTCTGTCTGTAAATTAATTTGTTAGGTGTGGATGTTTTATGGTTAACCTTGAACATGGGTATAAAAACTTTGTTATTATCTCAGTTCAAAATTGGCATTTGAAATATAATGATGCATTCTAACAAAAGGAATATTAATGAAAGCTACACGCAAGAAGTAAGTTATTCTTTTATATTCTTGGTGGGTAAAGAAATTAATTCTAATAAAACTTATAAAGACCCCATTATAGTTAACAGATTGTTAAATATTTTTGAACCTGAATCTCCAGAGGTCGGTAAAGAGCAATATCAAAACAAGAAAAAAGTATGTGAACACTGCATTTAAATGGCTTGCGAGCTTAGAACATTAGGTAAATCATACCTATTTTTTATTCCGGCCCAAAGTTCCCCCCCCCACTATGCCAAAGTCGTCCACCACCCACTCCACCAACCCACCAACCAAAGATACTAAATTTATTCTTAGAAGTAACATTTTTTGATTGTGATAACAACTTTTCTGTTAGAAGTAGCAAGTTCTGCTTAACACTAACAAACCTTCACATCAAAGTAACGACATTTTACCATAAAATTAACATACTCTTACTGAACACACACAAATTTCTCTTAGAAATAATATTTTTCATCAGTGATAACACTTTATCTGTTCGAACAAATTTTCTCAAAGTCAAGTTTTTCATAAAACCCAAAGAATACAACAATCTATCTTTTTACTTTCTAGAAGTAACATTTTTGTATATTTTCTGTGATAACAACTTTTCTGACAGAAGTAGCAAGTTCTGCTTAACACTAACAAACCTTCTCATCAAAGTAACGACATTTTACCGTAATGCTAACCTACTTTTACTGAACACACACAAATTTATTTTAGAAATTAATATTTTTCGTCAGTGATAACCCTTTTTCTGTTTGAACTAGCAAGTTTTCTACCAAAGATACCAAATTTTTTCTTAGAAGTAAAATTTTTTGACTGTGATAACAACTTTTCTGTCAGAGGTAGCAAGTTCTGCTTAACATTAGCAAACCTTCACATCAAAGTAACGACATTTTACCTTAATACTAACTTACTTTTACTGAACAAACACAAATTTCTCTTAGAAATAATATTTTTCATCAATGATAACACTTTCTCTGTTCGAACTAGCAAGTTTTCTGTCAAAGATACAAAATTTTTACTTAGAAGTAACATATTTTATTGTGATAACAACTTTTCTGTCAGAAGTAGCAAGTTTTGCTTAACACTAACAAACCTTCACATCAAAGTAACCACATTTTACCTTAATACTAACTTACTTTTACAGAACACACACAAATGTCTCTTAGAAATAATATTTTTCATCAGTGATAACACTTTCTCTGTTCGAACTAGCAAGTTTTCTGTCAAAGATACCAATTTTTTTCGTAGAAGTAACATTTTTGACTGTGATAACAACTTTTCTGAAAGAAGTAGCAAGTTTTGCTTAACACTAACAAACCTTCACATCAAAGTAACGACATTTTACCTTAAAATATAGATACTTTTACTGAACACACACAAATTTCTCTTAGAAATAATATTTTTCATCAGTGATAACACTTTTTCTGTTTGAACTAGCGAGTTTTCTACCAAAGATACCAAATTTTTTCTTAGAATTAACATTTTTTTGATTGTGATAACAACTTTTCTGTCAGAAGTAGCAAGTTCTGCTTAACACTAACAAACCTTCTCATCAAAGTAACATGATTTTACCTGAATACTAACATACTTTTACTGAACACACACAAATTTCTCCTAGAAATAATATTTTTCATCAGTGATAACACTTTTTCTGTTCGAACTAGCGAGTTTTCTACCAAAGATACCAAATTTTTTCTTAGAAGTAACATTTTTTTGATTGTGATAACAACTTTTCTGTCGGAAGTAGCAAGTTTTGCTTAACACTAACAAATCTTCTCATCAAAGTAATGACATTTTACCTTAATACTAACATACTTTTACTGAACACAGACACAAATTTCTCTTACAAATAATATTTTTCATCAGTGATAACACTATTTCTGTTTGAACTAGCATCTTTTCTACCAAAGATACCGAATTTTTTCTTAGAAGTAACATTTTTTTGACTGTGATAACAACTTTTCTGTCAGAAGTAGCAAGTTCTGCTTAACACTAACAAACCTTCTCATCAAAGTAACAACATTTTACCTTAATACTAAAATACTTTTAATGAACACACACAAATTTATCTTAAATATAATATTTTTCGTCAGTGATAACACTTTTTCTGTTCGAACTAGCATGTTTTCTACCAAAGATACAAAATTTTTTCTTAGAAGTAACATTTTTTATTGTGATAACAACTTTTCTGTCAGAAGTAGCAAGTTCTGCTTAACACTAACAAACATTCTCATCAAAGTAACGACATTTTACCTTAAAACTAACACACTTTTACTGAACACACACAAATTTCTCTACAAATAATATTTTTCAGTGATAACCCTTTTTCTGTTCGAACTAGCAACTTTTCACCAAAGATACCAAATTTTTTCTTAGAAGTAACATTTTTTGATTGTGATAACAACTTTTCTGTCAGAAGTAGCAAGTTCTGCTTAACACTAACAAACCTTCTCATCAAAGTAACATCATTTTACCTTAATACTAAAATACTTATACTGAACACACACAAATTTCTCTTAGAAATAATATTTTTCATCAGTGATAACACTTTTTCTGTTCGAACTAACGAGTTTTCTACCAAAGATACCAAATTTTTTCGTAGAAGTAACATTTTTTTTATTGTGATAACAACTTTTCTGTCAGAAGTTGCAAGTTTTGGTTAACACTAACAAATCTTCTCATCAAAGTAACGACATTTTACCTAAATACTAACATACTTTTACTGAACACACACACAAATTTCTCTTAGAAATAATATTTTTCATCAGTGATAACACTTTTTCTGTTCGAACAAGCAACTTTTCTACAAAAGATACCAAATTTTTTCTTAGAAGTAACATTTTTTTATTGTGATAACAACTTTTCTGTCAGAAGTAGCAAGTTCTGTTTAACACTAACAAACCTTCTCATCAAAGTAACAACATTTTACCTTAATACTAAAATACTTTTAATGAACACACACAAATCTATCTTAGAAATAATATTTTTCGTCAGTGATAACACTTTTTCTGTTCGAACTAGCAAGTTTTCTACCAAAGATACCAAATTTTTTCTTAAAAGTAACATTTTTTTATTGTGATAACAACTTTTCTGTCAGAAGTAGCAAGTTCTGCTTAACACTAACAAATATTCTCATCAAATTAACGATATTTTAATTTAATGCTAACATACTTTTAATGAACACACACAAATTCCTCTTAGAAATAATATTTTTCGTCAGTGATAATACTTTTTCTGGTTGAACTAGCAAATTTTCTACCAAAGAAATCAAATTTTATCTTAGAAGCAACATTTGTTGATTGTGATAACAACTTTTCTGTCAGAAGTAGCAAGTTTTACTTAACACTAACAAACCTTCACATCAAAGTAACGACATTTTACCTTAATACTAACATACTTTTAATGAACACACACAAATTTCTCTTAGAAATAATATTTTTCATCAGTGATAACACTTTTTCTGTTAGAACTAGCAAGTTTTCTACAAAAGATACCAAATTTTTTCCTAGAAGTAAAATTTTTTGATTTTGATAACAACTTTTCTGTCAGAAGTAGCAAGTTTTGCTTAACACTAACAAACCTTCACATCAAAGTAACATCATTTTACGTTAATACTAACATACTTTTACTGAACACTCACAAATTTCTCTTAGAAATAATATTTTTCGTCAGTGATAACACTTTTTCTATTCGAACTAGCAAGTTTTCTGTTAAAGATACCAAATTTTTTCGTAGAAGTAAGATTTTTGATTGTGATAACAACTTTTCTGTCAGAAGTAGCAAGTTTTGCATAACACTAACAAAGCTTCTCATCAAAGTAACATCATTATGCCTTAATACTAACATACTTTTACTGGACACACACAAATTTCTCTTAGAAATAATATTTTTCGTCAGTGATAACACTTTTTCTGTTCGAATTAGCAACTTTTCTGTCAAAGATACCGAATTTTTTCTTAGAAGTAACAATTTTTTATTGTGATAACAACTTTTCTGTCAGAAGTAGCAAGTTTTGATTAACACTAACAAACCTTCTCATCAAAGTAACGACATTCTTCATTAATACTAACATATTTTTACTGAACCCACATAAATTTCTCTTAGAAATAATATTTTTCGTCAGTGATAACAGGTTTTCTGTTTGAACTAGCAAGTTTTCTACCAAAGATATCAAATTTGTTCTTAGAAGTAACATTTTTTATTGTGATAACAACTTTTCTGTCAGAAGTAGCAAGTTTTGCTTAACACTAACAAACCTTCTCATAACAATAACGACATTTTACCTTAATACTAACATACTTTTAATGAAGACACACAAATTTCTCTTAGAAATAATATTTTTCGTCAGTGATGACACTTTTTCTGTTCGAACTAGCAAGTTTTCTACCAAAGATACAAATTTTTTTTTTGAAGTAACATTTTTTGATTGTGATAACTACTTTTCTGTCAGAAGTAGCAAGTTTTGCTTAACACTAACAAACCTTCTCATCAAAGTAACATCATTATACCTTAATACTAACATATTTTTACTGAACACACACAAATTTCTCTTAGAAATAATATTTTTCATCAGTGATAACACTTTTTCTGTTCGAACTAGCAACTTTTCTGTCCAAGATACCGAATTTTTTCTTAGAAGTAACAATTTTTTGATTGTGATAACAACTTTTCTGTCAGAAGTAGCAAGTTTTGCTATAACACTAACAAACCTTCTCATCAAAGTAACGATATTTTACCTTAATACTAACATACTTTTACTGAACACACACAAATTTCTCTTAGAAATAATATTTTTCATCAATGACAACACTTTTTCTGTTCGAACTAGCAAGTTTTCTACCAAAGATACCAAATTTTTTTTTAGAAGCAACATTTTTTTGATTGTGATAACAACTTTTCTATCAGAAGTAGCAAGTTTTGCTTAACACTATAAAAGCTTCTCATGAAAGTAACAACATTTTACCTTAATACTAACATACTTTTACTGAACACACACAAATTTCTCTTAGAAATAATATTTTTCTTCAGTGATAACACTTTTTATGTTCGAACTAGCAAGTTTTCTACCAAATATACCAAATTTTTTCTTATAAGTAACATTTTTTTATTGTGATAACAACTTTTCTGTCAGAAGTAGCAAGTTCTGCTTAACACTAACAAACCTTCTCATCAAATTAACGACATTTTACCTTAATACTAACATAATTTTAATGAACACACACAAATTTCTAGGTTAGGTTTGGCTAGATTAGGTTAGGTTAAGTTAGGTTAAGTTAGGTTAGGTTAACCTAAGTACGTGCACGTGCGTAGGTTAACTTAACCTAACCTAACTTAACCTAACTTAACCTAAAGAAAAAATTTGGTATCTTTGGTAGAAAACTTGCTAGTTCGAACAGAAAAAGTGTTATCACTGACGAAAAATATTATTTCTAATAGAAATTTGTGTGTGTTCATTAAAAATTTGTTAGTATTAAGGTAAAATGTCGTTACTTTGATGAGAAGGTTTGTTAGTGTTAAGCAAAACTTGCTACTTCTGACATAAAAGTTGTTATCACAATAAAAAATGTTACTTCTAAGAAAAAAATTCATATCTTTGGTAGAAAACTTGCTAGTTCGAACAAAAAAAGTGTTATCACTGACGAAAAATATTATTTCCAAGAGAAATTTGCGTGTTTTCAGTAAAAGTATGTTAGTATCAAGGTAAAATGTCGTTACTTTGATGAGAAGGTTTGTTAGTGTTAAGCAAAACTTGCTACTTCTGACAGAAAAGTTGTTATCACAATCAAAAATGTTACTTCTAAGAAAAAATTTGGTATCTTTGACAGAAAACTTGCTAGTTCGAACATAGAAAGTGTTATCACTGATGAAAAATATTATTTCTAACAGAAATTTGAGTGTGTTCTGTAAAAGTAAGTTAGTATTAAGGTAAAATGTGGTTACTTTGATGTGAAGGTTTGTTAGTGTTAAGCAAAACTTGCTACTTCTGACAGAAAAGTTGTTATCACAATCAAAAAATGTTACTTCTAAGAAAAAATTTGGTATCTTTGACAGAAAACTTGCTAGTTCGAACAGGGAAAGTGTTATCATTGATGAAAAATATTATTTCTAGGAGAAATTTGTGCGTGTTCAGTAAAAGTAAGTCAGTATTAAGGTAAAATGTCGTTACTTTGATGAGAAGGTTTGTTAGTTTTAAGCAAAACTTGCTACTTCTGACAGGAAAATTATTATCACAATAAAAAAAATGTTACTTCAAAGAAGAAATTTGGTATCTTTGGTAGAAAAGTTACTACTTCAAACAGAAATAGTGATGTCACTGATGAAAAATATTATTTATAAAAGAAATTTGTGTGTCTTCATCAAAAGTAAGTTAGTATTAAGGTAAATTGTCGTTACTTTTATGAGAAGGTTTGTTAGTGTTAAGCAAAACTTGCTACATCTGTCAGAAAAGTTGTTATCACAATCAAAAATGTTACCTGTAATAAAAAATTTGGTATCTTTGGTAGCAAAAATTGCTAGTTCGACCAGAAAAAGTGTTATCACTGATGAAAAATATTATTTCTAAGAGAAATTTGTGTGTGTTCAGTAAAAGTATGTTAGTATTAAGGTAAAATGTCATTATTTGATGAAAAGGTTTGTTAGTGTTAAGCAGAACTTGCTACTTCTGACATAAAAGTTGTTATCACAATAAAAAAAATGTTACTTCTAATAAAAAATTTTGTATCTTCATTAAAAAACTTCCTAGTTCAAACAGAAAAAGTGTTATCACTGATGAAAAATATTATTTCTAAGATAAATTTGTGTGTGTTCAGTAAAAGTATGTTAGTATTTAGGTAAAATGTCGTTACTTTGGTGAGAAGGTTTGTTAGTGTTAAGCAGAACTCGCTACTTCTGACAGAAAAGTTTTTATCACAATAAGAAAAATGTTACTTCTAAGAAAAAACTTGGTATCTTTGGTTGAAAACTTGCTAGTTCGAACAGAAAAAGTGTTATCACTGACGAAAAATATTATTTCTAAGATAAATATGTGTGTGTTCATTAAAATTATTTTAGTATTAAAGTAAAATGTCATTACTTTGATGAGAAGGTTTGTTAGTGTTAAGCAGAACTTGCTACTTCTGACAGAAAAAATGTTATCACAATAAAAAAAAATGTTACTTCTAAGAAAAAATTTGGTATCTTTGGTAGAAAACTTGGTAATACTAACATACTTTTACTGAAAACTCACAAATTTCTCTTAGAAATAATATTTTTCATCAGTGATAACACTTTTTCTGTTCGAACTAGCAACTTTTCTGTCAAAGATACCGAATTTTTTCTTAGAAGTAACAATTTTTGATTGTGATAAAAACTTTTCTGTCAGAAGTAGCAAGTTTTGCTTAACACTAACAAACCTTCTCATCAAAGTAACGACATTATACTTTAATACTAACATACTTTTACTGAACACACACAAATTTCTCTTAGAAATAATATTTTAGAAATAATAATAATTGAAACAAATTTGTGCGTGTTCAGTAAAAGTATGTTAGTATTAAGGTAAAATGATGTTACTTTGATGAGAATGTTTTTTAGTGTTAAGCAGAACTTGCTACTTCTGACAGAAAAGATGTTATCACAATAAAAAAAAATTACTTCTAAGAAAAAATTTGGTATCTTTGGTAGAAAACTTGCTAGTTCAAACAGAAAAAGTGTTATCACTGATGAAAAATATTATTTCTAAGAGAAATTTGTGTGTGTTCAGTATAAGTATGTTAGTTTTAAGGTAAAATGTAGTTAATTTGATGTGAAGGTTTGTTAGTGTTAAGCAAAACTTGCTACTTCTGTCAGAAAAGTTGCTATCACAGTCAAAAATGTTACTTTTATGAAAAAATTTGGTATATTTGACAGAAAACTTGCTAGTTCGAACAGATAAAGTGTTATCACTGATGAAAAATATTGTTTCTAAGAGAAACTTGTGTGTGCTCAGTAAAAGTAAGTTAGTATTAAGGTAAAATGTCGTTACTTTAATGTGAAGGTTTGTTAGTATTAATCAAAACTTGCTACCTCTGACATAAAAGTTGTTATCACAATAAAAAAATGTTTCTTCTAAGCATAAATTTGGTATCTTTGACAGAGAACATGCTATTTCTAACAGAGAACGTGTTATCATTGTTGTAAAATATTATTTATAAGATAAATTTGTGTGTGTTCAGTAAAAGTAAGTTAGTATTAAGGTAAAAGGTTGTTACTTTAATGAGAAGGTTTGTTAGTGCTAAGCAAAACTTGCTACCTCTGACAGAAAAGTTGTTATCACAGTCAAAAAAATTTTACTTCTAAGAAGAAATTTGGTATCTTTGTTATAAGACTTGGTAGTTCGAACAAAAAAGTGTTATCACTGATGAAAAATAGTATTCCTAAGAGAAATTTGTGTGTGTTATGTTAAAGTATGTTAGTTTTAAGGAAAAATGTCGTTAATTTGATGAGAAGGTGTGTTAGTGTTAAGCAAAACTTGCTACATCTGTCAGAAAAGTTGTTATCACAATAAAAAAATGTTACCTGTAAGAAAAAATTTGGTATCTTATGTAGAAAACTTGCTAGTTCGACCAGAAAAAGTGTTATCACTGATGAAAAATATTATTTCTAAGAGAAATTTGTGTGTGTTCAGTAAAAGTATGTTATTAAGGTAAAATCTCGTTATTTGATGAAAAGGTTTGTTAGTGTTAAGCAGAACTTGCTATTTCTGACCGAAAACTTGTTATCACAGTAAAAAAAAATGTTACTTCTATTAAAAAATTTGGTATCTTTGGTAGAAAACTTGCTAGTTCGAACAGAAAAAGTGTTATCACTGATGAAAAATATTATTTCTAAGATAAATTTGTGTGTGTTCAGTAAAAGTATGTTAATATTAAGGTAAAATGTCATTACTTCAATGAGAAGGTTTGTTAGTGTTAAGCAGAAGTTGCTACTTCTGACAGAAAAGTTGTTATCACAATAAAAAAATGGTACTTCTAAGAAAAAATTTGGTATCTTTGGTAGAAAACTTGCTAGTTCGAACAGAAAAAGTTTTATCACTGATAAAAAATATTATTTCTAAGAGAAATTTGTGTGTGTTCAGTAAAAGTATATTAGTATTAAGGTAAAATGTCGTTACTTTGATGAGAAGGTTCGTTAGTGTTAAGCAAAACTTGCTACTTCTGACAGAAAAGTTGTTATCACAATAAAAAAATGTTACTTATAAAAAAAAATTTGGTATCTTTGGTAGAAAACTTTGTAGTTCGAAAAGAAAAAGTGTTATCACTGATGAAAAATATTATTTCTAAGAGAAATTTGTGTGTGTTCATTAAAAGTATGTTAGTATTAAAGTAAAATGTTATTGCTTGCTGAGGAGGTTTGTTAGTGTTAAGCAAAACTTGCTACTTCTCACAGATAAGTTGTTAACACAATCAAAAAATGTTTCTTCTAAGCATAAATTTGGTATCTTTGACAGAGAATATGCTATTTCTAACAGAAAACGGGTTATCATTGTAGAACAATATTATTTATAACATAAATTTGAGTGTGTTCAGTAAAAATATGTTTGTATTAAGGTAAAATGTGGTTACTTTGACGAGAAGGTTTGTTAGTGTTAAGCAGAACTTGCTACTTCTCACAAAAAAGTTGTTATCACAATCAAAAAATGTTTCTTTTAATCAAAAATTTGGTATCTTTGACAGAAAACTTGCTAGTTCTAAAAGGAAAAGTGTTATCATTGATGAAAAATATTATTACTAAGAGAAATTTGTGTGTGTTCAGTAAAAGTAAGTTAGTATTAAGGTAAAATGTCGATACTTTGATGAGAATGTTTGTTAGTGTTAAGCAAAACTTGCTACCTCTGACAGAAAAGTTGTTATCACAGTCAAAAAAAATTTACTTCTAAGAAAAAATTTGGTATCTTTGGTAGAAATCTTGCTAGTTCGAAACGAAAAAGTGTTATCACTCAGGACAAATATTATTTCTAAAAGAAATTTATGTGCGCTCAGTAAAAGTATATTAGCATTAAGATAAAAGGTCATTACTTTGATGTGAAGGTTTTTTTGTGTTAAGCCAAACTTGCTACTTCTGTCAAAAAAGTTGTTATCACAATAAAAAAATGTTACCTCTAAGAAAAAATTTTGTATCTTTGGTAGAAAACTTGCTAGTTTGAACAGAAAAAGTGTTATCACTGATGAAAAATATTATTTTTAAGAGAAATTTGTGTGTGTTCAGTAAAAGTATGTTAGTATTAAGGTAAAATGTCATTATTTGATGAGAAGGTTTGTTAGTGTTAAGCAAAACTTGCTACTTTTGACATAAAAGTTGTTATCACAATAAAAAAAAATGTTACTTCTAATAAAAAATTTTGTATCTTTGGTAGAAAACTTGCTAGTTCGAACAGAAAAAGTGTTATCACTGATGAAAAATATTATTTATAAGATGAATTTGTGTGTGTTCAGTAAAAGTATCTGAGTATTAAGGTCAAATGTCGTTACTTTGATGAGAAGGTTTGTTAGTGTTAAGCAGAAGTTGCTACTTCTGACAGAAAAGTTGTTATCACAATAAAAAAATGTTAGTTCTAAGAAAAAATTTGGTATCTTTGATAGAAAACTTACTAGTTCGAACAGAAAAAGGTTGGGGTTGGGGGGTCAGGGTCCTTTGGGGTTGGGGTAGAGGACCCCTCAACACTGGTCAAATGGAACTTGTGTATTATAACAACCACAGAGTTTCACCCCAAATCATCTTCTAAATCATCTTCTAAAATCATCTTCTAAAATGTTTCTAACTGTTTGCCCAAATAATTCCCTAATATGTCTAAAACGGTTTGTTAAAAAAAAGTTAAAAAAAAAGTTTAAAAAAGTTAAAAAAAGTTAAAAAAAGTTAAAAAAAAAGTTAAAAAAAAACTGTCAGAAAAAAAATGGTCACTACAAACATTATTTTTCTAATAATAAAAATTGCGACACATATATCTATATCATTCCCATTTTGAAGGTGGAAAATATTAAATATGAATTTTTTGAGTTTTAAGTGTGTTTCATGACATTCTCAGAGATGTAAAAAAAAGTAAAAAAAAGGATGTGGGGGGGGGGGTGGAGGGAGGGGGCGGGGTTGGAGAGAGAAGGGGGGAGTTCGAGGGAGGGGGTTGGAGGGGGGTGGATTCGTGGAGTGGGTGGTGGACGACTGTGGTATAGTGGGGGGGGACTTTGGGCCGGAATAAAAAATAGGTATGATTTACCTCATGTACTAAGCTCGCAAGCCATTTAAATGCAGTGTTTACATACTTTTTTCTTGTTTTGATATTGGTCTTTACCGACCTCTTGAGATTCAGGTTCAAAAATATTTAACAATCTGTTAACTATAATGGGGTCTGTATAAGTTTTATTAAAATTAATTTCTTTACCCACTAAGAATATAAAAGAATAACTTACTTCTTGCGTGTAGCTTTCATTAATATTCCTTTTGTTAGAATGCATCATTGTATTTCAAATGCCACTTTTGAACTGAGAAAATAACAAAGTTTTTATACCCGTGTTCAAAGTTAAACATAAAACATCCACACCTAAAAAATTAATTTACAGACAGAATTTCATAATATCATACCAGGAAACGAATCACCAATCCATGAAAACACTCACGACTTTTAACAGAAACATGTTATCGTGAACAGCACGAATTTTCATGGTCGGTTTAATCCGGTCATTGTACTGTCTGCTTGTATGGCGGGAGTACTGCCTGCTAATTATCGTTATAGCTATATGGGGAGACACTCTGCTCGGAGATATTACAGCTATATGGGGAGACACCCTCGTTGTATATATTATAGCTATATGGTGGGACTGCCCGCTACTTATCGTTATAGCTATATGGGGGGACTGCCCGCTACTTATCGTTATAGCTATATCGGGGGACTGTCCGCTACTTATCGTTATAGCTATACTACTGCTGTTTGACATTTGGACGATTTTGAACAAAACAGCTACCTCAAAATTTTATCGGATGCATTTGGGGAAAACGGGCGTAGGGGGGCTAGCTGTCCTCCAATCACTTTAGAGTCTTTAAAAGTGAGCTAGAACTTTCAATTCCCAATCAAATGAGCCCTCTCTGAAGTTTATACGAACATCCCTTCCATAAGAACCTTTTATGCTCCCAGGGCATAAATTACGCCTGCCCCCGGGTCCTGGGTGGTTCTGTCTACGTCAGAGTTTTGTTATCTGACCTTTGAACTATTTTTAACAAAATGTCTGTCTCAATATTTTATCGGATGCATTTGGGGAAAAAGGGCGTGAGGGGGGCTAGATTCCCTCCGATCTCTTTCGCCTCTGAAAAAATGAACTAGAATTTTTAATTTCCAATCAGATGAGACCTCTTATACGAGCATCTCTTCTATAAGAACCATATTTGTCCACAGGGAATATCTTACAACGCCTACCACTGGGCCCTGGGGGGGGGGGGGTTGTGTCAACCCCAAAGTTTTTGTTATATGATTTTTGAACTATTTTTAACAAAAATGGCTACCTCAAATTTTTATTGGATGTATTTGGGGAAAAAAGGGCGTGGGGGGCCTAGCTGCCCTCCAATCACTCTTGACTCTTAAAAAGTAAACTACAACTTTCAATTTCCAGTCAAATGAGCCCTCTCTGAAGTTTGTACGAGCATCCCTTCCATAAGAACCTTATATACCCCCTGGGCCCAGGGGGTTTGTCTCGACACAGGACATTTTTTGTTTCTATTTTTGTGAACTATTTTTAACAAAATGTCTATCTCAAAATTTTCACCTGATACTTTGGGGGGGAAAGGATGAGGCAGGGGGGCTAGCTACCCTCCGATCACTTTTGATTCTTAAGCTTTTGACCTTAAAAAGTGAACTAGAACTTTTAATTTCCAAACAAATGAGCCATCTCTGAAGTTTATACGAGCATGCTTTCCATAAGAACCATATATACACCTAGACCATAACTTACGCCACCTGCCCCCGGATCCTGGGGATCGTGTCGACACTGGAGTTTTTGTTATCTGACGTGAACTATTTTAAAAAAATGTCTATCACAAAATTTTTATCTCATACATTTGGAAGAAAAGGGTAGGGGGGCTGGCTGCCCTTCGATTACTTTTGACTTTTAAAAATTGAACTAGAACTTTCAATTTCCAATCAAATGAGGCCTCTCTGAAGTTTATACAAGCATCCCTTCCATAAGAACCTTATATGCCCCCAGGGCATAACTTACAACTATTGGCCCCGGGCCCTAGGGGATTTGGTCGACATTGGATTTTTGTTATCTGACCTTTGAACTATTTTTAATAAAATTGCTGTCTCAAAATTTTTATATGATGAATTTTGGGAAAAAAGGGTGCGGTGGGCTAGTTGCGCTTTGATCTCTTTTGACTTTGAGAAAGTGAACTAGAACATTTAATTTCCAATCAAATGAGCCCTCTCTGAAGTTTATACGAGCATCCCTTTTATAAGAACCATATTTCCCCCAGGGCATAACTTACAACACCTGCCCCCGAGTCCAGGAGGGTTATGTCGACCCTGGAGTTTTTGTTATATGATCTTCGAACTATTTTTAACAAAACGGTTACCTCAAAATATTTACATGGTGCATTTGGGGGGAAAAGGGTGTAGGGAGCTAGTTGCCCTCCGATCTCTTTTGACTCCGAAAAACTGAACTAGAATTTTTAATTTCCAATCAAATGAGCAGTCTCTGAAATGTATACAAGCATCCGTTCTATAAGAACAATATTGGCCCCCGGGCAGAACTTAAATTGAGTGTCCCTGGGTCCTGGGGTTTTTGTTTAGACCCCGGAGTTTCTGTTGTATGATCTTTGAGCTATTTTTAACAATTGCTACCTAAAAAATTTTATTGGATGTATCTGGGGAAAAAGGTCGTTGGGGGCTATTTTCCCTCCGATCACTTTGACTGTTAAAAAGGCCACTATAACTCTCAATTTCCAATCAAATGAGCCCCCTTTAAAGTTTACACGATTACTCCTTCCATATGAAGTGCTTCTGGGAAAAAAAATCAATAAAACATTGAACCCGTAAGGCATTTACTTATGGCAACGATATAGCGTTGCCTCTGATAGACAAGTTTATTATAAAACACCTTAGCCTCTAACATACACACTTAAAAATTGCCTGTCTAGCTGGGGGAGCTTGGGAGAGGGGCTTAGAATCAGGTTAAAGGATTATCTTGACTCGAAACACTGCATAGGAAACTTGTAGTCCATTGGCTTGAACAACATTGAAAATCTATTGGAATGAAAAAAGAAAATCCCCATTTTTACGCGAGAATTATATGAGGCGTCATCCAACCCTATTACTGAGAAACCCAGAAAACTGTAGTCTTTCACGAAGTTCAAGCTTCAACCGTTCAAATTTGACAAAGTTTCAAGACAACCTATCACTTGTTCTAAAAAAATACACCATTTACTGGAGAGCGTATCTGGAACCCAGACGAGACAGGTATTACGACTGTCATGGGAAGCCGTTTTACGACTGTCATGGGAAGCCCAAAAGTTATTACTGGAACCGGTGTCAAACAAGTCGGACAGACGTTGCCGTGTATGGCCCCCTGAAAGCCGAACTAAAGAGATCTTTCAGCGACTGGATGACCAGTCACCCGTTCCAGAGAATCCAAATTACTGACTAGGTCAGTTAGTCGGTAAGGCATACCCAGCGTTTTTTACGATGCAGAACATCACATCTGCTTTTTCTAAGCTCAGGGTTTGGCCATTCAGCACAACTGCATTTAGTGACGAATATTTCTATGCTGCATCAGTTAGTGGCAGACCAGAGCAGCTTTTATCACCAGTAGTGACATCTGCGAGCCCCGACTTTTTTGTTTCGACTTCTGTGAGGGATATACTGCAACAGCCTTCAACTACAGGTCACGAAAATGACGATACAGACCAAACATCCACCTTACCGCTTAGATCAGCATCGGAAAATGCTCCACATCTGCTCCCTGAAGACATTAGACCATATATAAGAGCTACACCCCGCAAGACCGACGGTAACGGTCGCAAGAACGGAGTGTCAAAGGTACTCACGGATACTCTGGAAAATAACGCGATCGAAGAAGCTGCAAAAGCAAAGCAAGACAAGCTAAAGGAGAAAGAAAGCGAAGAAGAGAGCAAAGAAAGAAAGAGCCAGATTAAGGAAGGGGAAAAGGTCAGCAAAAAAAATCAAGAAGTTTTTGAAACCTATTCTGGAAGAAAACGAATTCGATTCAGACTCAGCGGTAACACAATATCGATGCAGAACATCACATCTGCTTTCTCTAAGCTCAGTATTTGGCCGTTCAGCACAACTGCATTTACTGACGAAGATTTCTAAGCTTCATCAGTTAGTGGCAGACCAGAGCAGCTTTCATCACCAGTAGTGACATCTGCAAGCCCCGACTTTTTTGTTTCGAATTCTGTGAGGGATATACTGCAACAGCCTTCAACTACAGGTCAAGAAAATGACATTACAGACCAAACATCCACCTTACCGCTTATATCAGCAACGGAAAATGCTCCACATCTGCTCCCTGAAGACATTAGACCATATATGAGAGCTACACTCCGCAAGACCGACGGTAAAGGTTGCAAGAACGGGGTGTCAAAGGCACTCACGGATACTCCGGAAAAGGACACTATCGAAGAAGCTGCAAAAGCAAAGTAAGACAAGCTAAAGGAGAAAGAAAACGAAGAAGAGAGCAAAGGAAGAAAGAGCCAGATTAAGGATGGGGAAAAGGTCAGCAAAAAATCTCAAGAAGTTTTTGAAACCTATTCTGGAAGAAAACGAATTCAATTCAGACTCAGTGGTAACACAATATCAGGATGAAAGTGACTCGGACGAGAGTTTACATTTGGGAGAAGAGCCTGTTGATCTAGAGACAGTGCTTCCTGAGGATTTCATCTTAATTAAGTTTGAGAACAAAAACTTGTTCATCTACTATGTCGGACTTGTGCTCGAAATGGAGAAGGATGAGCTCAAGATCAAGTTTGCGAAGAAGAAGTTAAGCAGCAGCGTCAAGTTAGTTTTTTCCAGATGTGTATGACATTGCTCACGTTAATATTAAAGATTTAAAGCTGAAACTACCATGTCCAACAATTAGTGGAGGTACTGCTCAGATTGCCTCGGCAATGAAGTTTGGGGTAAATCAGGACAGTATCCAAAGCCTACGGTAGAAGGTTTAACTTTTTACCCTTTTTCGCCTTTTTATTACCGAATTTTACTATATATCTGGAAGAAGAGCAAAATAAAATTTGGCTCACTCCTGAGTATGGGAAAAAATGGTGTCCGGGGCTACCCCAGCCATATCCGCACCTACCCCCGGTCTGAGGCACATCCGGACAAAAATAGCTCATAGGAAAATGGCAAGTGCAAAGAGAGGGATGAAAGTAACAATATTCTACAAAGTAATAATTATATCACAGATTTCAATGTAGATAATTAGACAAAAATGGATTCGGTTGCACTTCAAAAAAAAAAATCTTGGGGTGTCAATAAGCAAAAACGTAACGAGCCTGCTCCCCTCTCCCCTATAAAGACGAAAAAACAAACCAAAAGAATAAAATTGATATCCTTGGAGATCAGCTTCAATGCGAAATAATGACCCATTCAATAATGATAGCATAAGAAGCATGTTCAAAGTGTTTAAAATTAGTTCTTTTAAAGTAAAATAAAGAGAGTTGGGGACGACTTTTATCAAAGTGGGAAGTACTGCAGTAATCTTACCAATGAAGTCAGAAATAAATTTTAGTAAAATAAAATATTTAGACACAACATACAAACTACGAAGTTTTAAATTACCACCTTTTACTAAGATAAGAAATTGCAGAACAATCGTAAAAGAAACACATATCCTGGTTCCAGGATATGTGTAGATTTGGAAGGGAAATTGAAAAATTCCCACATCCTTGCTTAGCTCAGATGTGGTCTAGGTAAGTGTGGCAGGATCTACCCTATAAAAGCAACCGTTGATTGCAACTGTGGATCTCTCTTGTTTTTCCAGATATCTTTAGACCGCTGGTCTTTGCCAAATCTTAGGATTGCTTTGAGCATTGTGTCTTTAATTTCATATAATTTTAAGTTTTGTTTTGTGCTTTTAAATTTGATGGGATAAGATTCCCAGTGCCGAGTTTTTTCGAGCACTTGGACCTTCTACCATTGTTGTTTGAACTCACTAAAAGCAGTCAATAATTTATACCAAACTTCTCCCACATGCACAGTAGAAATCGTTTCTTATAACAAGTTCAGGCCAACCATAAATTAAGACGCTACCATAGTTATTAGTCACTTTATAGACTTACCCCGTACCCCTTTAGGGGCCATATGATATCCAATTTACCATACCTGGTGAACATAATAATTTTTCATTTTATTACAAATGCAACAAGTCTTGAAGATCTCCTTACTGTGAATCACATTCGTTATGCGACATACAAACAAGTATGCCTAGCTCATGGCCTAATGTTCAACTATAAACGAAGGAGAGATGGTCTAGAATAATCTGCATTCTCCAAGATGTCTTCTGAAACGCGGATACTCTTCGTTCAGATCTTTGTTTTTGGAAATCTTGCAGATCCAAAAGGTCTTTGGGAAAGATTCAAAAATCAGTTGGCAGAGGATTTTATTCTGTATGCACGACGAAATAATATATCTGAAGGTAATGCAATGAAACGTGCTTATCGTATTATTGCATCCAAGGGAAATACGATTATAGCAGAAGTTCGAAACCTTAGCTTTTGTATGGAACGATGTGCTAAGGACGTATTGAACAGACGACGTTGGAGAAAGTATGGATTAGCTTCTGCAAGGAAAACAGGTTAAAACTGATAACAATATTTGACAAAATACAAATAATCCAAATTATGTTGGAAGAAACTGTTTTCCATAGATAAACCAGGCGGTACCGGTAAAACCTTTGTGTATTAAACCTTGAATCACATTCTATGTGGCGAAAATCGCAGCGTAAAACACATGACGTTTACTGGAATCGCATCAACTCTATTGCCTTTTCGACAGACAACACACAAAACATTTGGCTTGAAAGTTTCGGTTTCCTCAGACTCAATTTGCAGCGTAAGATCTTGCTGAAACAAAGCTTTAGAATTAGCTGCAGTTGAAGTTTTTCTACTTGACAAAGAACCGATGTTGCGCAAGTATGGTTTACAAAATATGGATTATTGGTTGCTGTCCATTGCGAATTGAAACTTGCCATTTGGAGAGAAAATTCTACTTGCTGTAGGTGGTTTCCGTCAGTGCTTACCTGTTCAACTCTGAAGAAACTGCAGTGAAAAGTCATCTCTGGAAGTATTTCAAATATCTCTCCTTCCGTGTCAATTCTGAACAGGAAGCATTCGCAAAGTTTATGCTGGACCTGGGAAATGGAAATTTTCCTAAAAATGACTTCAAATGACATCGGACTTTAACTCTGATTCAACTTGATTTGTCAATAAGAAAAGTCATCTCTGGAAGCATTTCAAATACCTCTCCTTGCGTGTCGGTCCTGAACAGAACAGATCCTGAACACGGATCAGGGAAACGGAAATCTTCCTAAAGAATGACTTCAATGAAATCTAATTACCTGAGGATATGATTTACAGTGTTAATTTAACTGAGAAAGTATTTGGAAATCGTCTGGCAAATCATAAGACGATGTAATGAAGGAGCATGTTATTTTAGCTTCGCTTAACAATGAAGTAAGTAAAATAAATGTGAAAAGTGTCATTCGCCTCCCAGGAGAATACTATGAAAAATATGATTATGTCAAGGACAGACATGAAGGAAGAATTCAATTCACTCCAGAATTTACAGGATTTGCCACCCCATGACTTAAAACTAAAGAAAAATACAACATTTATGCTTATTCGTAACATGGGTATTTAAACAAGGATGTGTAATGGAACCTGCCTTATTGTTATTGAATTATGTAGCAACAGATCTAAGGCGAATATAATTACTGGGGAAAAAGCTGGAAAAGAAGTTTAAATTTCTTGAATAACACTCAACTCCACTAAAGGTCAAATTGGATGCACAGTTCAACAACATCAGTTCTCTCTTCGACCCGCATTTGTGATGACAATACACAAATCACAAGGGCAAATTTTTGAATTTGTTGGTGTCGACCTCCGTACACCTGTTTTTAACCACGGTATGGTGTACGTGGCATTTTCTCGTATCAAATGACAGCGTAGCTCAAAGGCTCTGCTACCATTTGAAAATGAACGATGGACATGTAAAGCTATATGTCTTTTTTAATTAATTAATTTAAAAACCTTTTTTACAAAACAAGTTTTTCAAAGAAAAGGAAAGAACTCCATTAAACCATAAATGAGTAGAAATAAAGTCAAATAATCTTCCAAGCGTAAAATTAGCACAAATCAACGTCAATAAATAAATGAAACTCAGAACGAACAGAAATTACTAGAAATCACCGAGTCAAACTCAAAACGAGCAGAAATTAAAATCAGTAGGGCTGACAATCCCTATACCTTCCCAAGACCAGAACATACCGTGTATAGTCAGTTTAATATACATATAATAATATTTATTCCTTAATTTTTATTTATTTTTATTTTTTCAAGTAAAAAAAGTGAAAACCTTTAAAATGTATTTTGTTTCCAGTAAAGTGAAAATTATGTTATTTAAATGATGTTTAGGACCCTCAAAAGTTTATACGACCACTCTTTCCATAAGGACTTTATATGCCCCAGGGGCACAACTTAAAACCCTTGCCCTGAGGACTGTAGGAGTTGTCATCCTCAAAGACATAATTAGAGGTCCTTTCAACTCCACTGAACAAAAGGGCTATCCCAGAAATTTTCATTAGATGTGTTTGGGGAAATGATGGGCGTGAGGACCCTGGTTACCCTCGAATAAGTTTTGACGGTAAAATTCTACTTTATCTACTTTTGACTATCTTGGAAAGGGGTTAGGTTAAGAAGATGAAACTTTCAGGGATGGGTCTACCGGCTAAAGTATGTCATGGGAAGATATTTTGAAGTATCCACCTCCACTCCTTCTCTCTCTAGAGGGTCCTGACCTTTAAAAATATGTGAGTTATAGAAGTGAAACCTTGCAAAATAGATCTTCTGCTTAAATGAAGTACAACAAAATTGTTTTCAGCTTCACAACTTTGCTCAATCCCAATTTATAAGGTTTTAAAGATATGCAAATACATTTCCTAAATTTTGGAAATAAACTATTTATGTCTTAAAATTCTGCTCAAATAACTGAAATAGCATTTTCAGAGCTAAAGCCAGAGAAAAAGAAACTGATAACTGAAAATTAAGGTAAAATGTTGTTTTGTCAAAATTTCAATGGGTATTGTCAATATTTCAATGGGTATGTAGGCAAATTTCATGACCCTCAAGAGGGGGAAGGAGTGGAGATAGGTACTTCAAAATACCTTCCCAGGACACACTTTAGCCTATAGACCCATCCCTGAAAGTCTCATTTTCCTAACCTAACCTCTTTCCAAGATAGCCAAAAGTAGCTTAAGTAGAATTTTACCGTTTTGACTATTAAAAACGGCACTAGAACTCGCGATTTTCAATCGAATGAGCCCCTTCCGAAGTTTCTACGACAACTTTTTTTTTACGAAGTGCCCTGGTCTAAAATAAACCAAGAAACCAAAATAATAATAATAATACATTTTGCCCACGTCGCTCTTTACTTAAGCAGTGCTATTATGCTGCCTATGACTAAACGAGCAATATTTGTGTACACCTGTGTTTATTTTTCCTCGAAATTGACTACATAGTTTTTTATTTCTGAAAACTGGCATACTGACACATATCCTCTCAGAGGTGCTAAGATATTTACTTTTCAAAACTATTCACTTTATTAAGGTGTCACTTACATTTAAAAACAAGCAAATTTAAAATCTTTACACGTCAAACAACCTTCAAATTTGATATAAAGATATTTGATTTTGGGGCATCTACAACCAATTATCCTTATGTTTCTGCCCATTCGTTTTGCAGAGTGTTTTCCTGTCATAGAGCAGCTCGGTACTGGTTAAGAAAGCGGTAAACACGTGATATATTGTATAGGAAAGATGTTTAAGAAACTAGTCAAACGGGTTTCTTTCAATAGACAGTTGGATTGGAACCGTGGTTTGTCATTGCGTTTACAATATTTAAACTGTTGTTTTTTGGGGCTTAGGGGGGGGGGGAGAAAGGATCTAGGTTGCGTTAGGTTACGTATTTAATATATGCTATGCTTTACCACCCACCCCCACCCCACCCCTAATTTGCAAATATATAGCCGAAATTTGTTTCTAAACTATTATTTTTTTATCCTATTTGTTTTATTTAATTAGCATTAACGAAATTTCACTAATCGCGTGTTTAACGCTTTCTTAAACAGTACCAGCAGCTCTTCTATGGTGGCAAAAAATTGTGAAAATTCAACAAAAATGATATAAAAGTTATGAAATTGACGAAAATAATAGGAATTGGTAACGGGGTGGCTTTTTTGTCTTGAGCAATGTCTTCTTGCTGTGAAAACGTTTTGGCGGGTTATTAGCGAACCATCATGCTGTATATGCAAACCTCCCACTAATTAGCAGATATAGAACATTAGGAAGTTTGAAATCTGATATACTTACAGACATTGTAATTAGACACCTTTTCCCAAAAACTCCCACTTTTATTAAGTATCAACAGGATATATAAAAAAATCTCAACATATTTTGGCTAGCTATTACAAAAAAAAAATAACAAGGAATTTCAACTTGTTAATTGTCTGTGGGTTGTTTTTAGAGATTACTTGGAAAACTTAAAGGATTTCAAGTAGGCTATTCTGCTTGACGATTAGCTTTAAGTTTTCAGTTTTTACTTTTATCACTGTATGCCTTTAATGCTTTGCATTACTTTGTAGTATATTAAGGGGTAGGACAAGAGACAATTATTTTGCAAAGGGGTTGCCAACATGGTTGAAAAACCAAACCTTTGCCCTTCTTTTTGTACTTGTATAAAACGATTAAATATGTAACCAAATCTCGATATCTATGATTTTATTAAAAAATTGCAAATTTGTTCTTTTTATTTCTCATATACTACTTAAACTTGGCTCTAAATAGACTGAAGTGAATCTGAGTTTCAGAGTTTTGCTCAAATTTAATGCAAAATCAGTTATTAGTATCTCACTATATGGTGTAATAAGCGGTAAGAGGAACAGGGATAAGAAAAAACCTGGGACCTGTCCCTCAAAGGGATCCAGGGAAAAATGTCTTCCTCTTTCCTTTTTTTGGGCGGAGGGGGGGGGGTCATTTCTGAAGTTTTGCTGGGTTATTTACAATAGAAAACTTGTTTCGCTTAAGAACTTTTATGACTCTCTTTTCCCCAAAGTAAGAAACAGACATCAAGCGATTCAGGTAATGAACTATAAGTAAAGAGTGGCTTTTTATAATAACAGAAAATTGATAATAATAGATACTCCAAAAGCATTTGCGTTTTATGCTTATTCCAAATATATAGAATTCATTAGATTTAATGTTCCCATCAAAAGATACAAGCCTGAGAATTTTTATTTTTTTCCCTCCTGAAATTCAAAGAATCTTAATGAAAATCACACCGTCATATTCAGCATATCAGAGAACCCTAATGTAATTTCAAAGCTCATATCTAAATCTGATTCACATTTTATGAAAAATTCTCATTCCTCACAAGAAAATCCTCCGTAGAAAGTTCCTCCCATGAAAAATACACCCTTCTCTAAAATTCCTTCCGGAAAATTCCATCGTCGCTAAAAATCCCCCTCCCCCTTCCGTAAAATTTCTTGCAGACGATTCAACCTGAAAAATTTTCCTTAGCATACTTTCAATTGCAAAAAGACTTTGAGCTCTAATCGTTATTCCGATCCCCCCGGAAATCCCCCCTTCAATGAAAATTTTTTCCCAAGAATCAAAACACGTTGAAAATTTCTCCCGGAACACCTCCGCATGCAAAATTGAATTGGCAAAGAGAAAGTAAGACAAATAAAAAGAATTTCGTATAAGAATTATGTCAAATCCCCCCAGTGTAAATTTTCTCCCGGAAAATTTACCCCCTTCCTCCCCAAGAAGGAAATTTCTCTCCCCAAGGATAATTCTACCTATGGAAATCCACCTTAATCCCAAAATCCCCCTCCCGCTGAAAAATGTCTGTATACTTCCCAATATCAAATTCTATACGTAAACAAAGGGCAAATTTTATAACTTACAGGCCTCTCCCCATGGACTTTGGGGTTCGTTTTACCCCAAAAGACATATTTATTTGATCTTTCAACTATACTTGACAAAATGGCTATATCAAAATGTTGATCAGATAACTTTGGAAAAAATGGTCCTGGTAGGGGGGGGTGAGAAGTTACCCTCCGATCTTTTTGGTCACTTAAAAAGGACACTAGAATTTTTAACTTCATTCAAGTGCACACTCTCTCGACTTCTAGGTCTATTATTTCAATACGATCATCGCTGAGAAAAAAACAACAACAAAAAATACAAAAAACAAATAAACACACATCCGTGTTCTATCTTCTGGCAAAAATAGTAAAATTCCGCATTTTTGTATATATGAACTGGAAACTTCTACAGTATGGTTCTCTGGTACAATAAATCTGATGGTGTGATTTTCATTAGGATTCCTTGAATTTTAGGGGAATTCCCCTCTATTTCAAAGATCAGGCAAATGTCCTTAGGCTCGTAACTTTCGATTGGTAACACTAAACTTAATGAATCTTATATATTTGGAATCAGCATAGTATGTTGATTCTTTTCATGTATCTATTGATATCAAAATTCTGTTTTTTTATAGTTTCGGTTACTATTGAGCCAAGTCGCTCCTTACTTACAGTTGTGTTACCACGAACTGTTTGATAGGCAAATTTTATAGCTTAAAGACCCATCCCCAGGGGCTATAGGGGTCATTTTATTTCCAAAGGCATAATTTGGGACCTTTACACAATGTTGTACAAAATGGCTATCTCAAAATTTTGGTCAAACGATTTTAGGGGAAAAAGGGACGTGGGAGGGGGCTAGTTGCCCTCCAATCTTTTTGGTCATTTAAAAGAGGCACTAGAACTTTTAATTTTCATCCAAATGAGTCCTTTCCCTATTTGCTAGGACTGTTGGTTCGATACGATCACTCCTGGGAAAAAAAAAAAAAAAAAAAAAAAAACAGAAAAAGGAAATAAACACGCATCCAAGATCTTTCTTCTGGCACAAAATACAGAATTCCGCATTTTTGCATATTGAAGCTTGAAACCTCTACAATATGATTCTCTGATACGCTGAATATGACTGGGAGATTTTCATGAAAATTCTTTGACTCTTAGGGGCGTTTCCCCCTTCTTCAAAAATCACTCAAATTTTATCAGGCTCGTAACCTTTTATGGGTAACAATAAGCTTAATGAATCTTAATAATTTGGAATCAACATAATAGACTGTTTCTTTTGATGTATCTATTGATATTAAAATTCTGTTTTGGAGGTTCGGTTACTATTGAGCCGCTCCTTACTCTTTACTTATAGTTCGTTACCACGAACTGCTTGATGAGACGCATTTTTAAAGAACTTTAAGACTTTAGTGTAAAGACCGAGGGTTGAGGAAGAGGCAGACCCCTCAAATATGGAATAATTTCTGTTCGTTTTAAGTTTTAATACCGCTCCTTACTTTCGGTTGAAAAAATGTTTTTTTTTTATTTAATTTGAAAAGGACCTACTGCCAACAGCTCAGAAATATTCGAAACCATAATTGTCAGAGACTTCATGTGAATGCTCATACAGCTTGACCTGTCACATTGTTTTGATTTTTGATTCACATATTCTAACTAAATTACGTGGGGGAGTAAACATGTAGAAAGACGCTCACCTTTATTTCTTTTTTTTACAAATATTTTCTTGGCCTACCGAAATTCTATCGATTTCATGCGTCCTTTGTCTGATATTCGAAAAAGAAATGAAACTGCTTTTTCAGTGAAGTGTGCGGTTGGAAATTTTTATTTTGCTCAACTCAGTTCTGTCTATGATGAAATCTTTTCCCTAGATTAGGAATCTATTTCATTAGACAGACTTAAAGCTGCAAAAAAATGTCTGAAAAGGAAGGAAAAATCCAAAGTATCTCTTGTATACACCTGTTTTGTTGAAGTTTTGGCTAGCCAAGCAGCTTAAATAAGAATGATCAAATGCCAATAGCAATCAGTTCATATTTCTACTAGATAGGGGCTATCAAGTATGTTATAAAACAGGGGAGCAAAATGATTCCGTTAATTTTGACACCTCTCAATATACAAAATTTTATTGTCTGCTGTCTAGGTATGAAAACGCACGACACCGGAACTCTACTAGGGTGCTCATGCGTAGTAGATTAGAAAACATACGCCCCTTGATATTACATTGCTTTTCGATTACTAATAAAAGTTAATGTGTATCCATAAATGATGGGTTTATCAGGAAAAATCAAACAAACAAGAGTGATGGAATAAACATGGAACTTGTCGCGGAAATTATAATGACATACAGCGGATTTCCCCCTTTTTAGCAATTGGAAGCAGGCTGTATGAAACAAGCCGTCGTAGAGTTGTATGAAAATTCACTCTATTGGTAATATTGAACAATATCTTGCTGTTTTACTAAGCTTTTATGAATACTCTGGCATTTGATAGCAAGTCTGCAAAGAAAATCTCCAGTGAGTAGAAAATGGGAGAAAATAAAGTATAAATTTTTTTAGCTTTAAAATTGTCGTATCTCTTAAGAATATAAAACAAATGAAAAGAGTCAGAAAACTTTTGTATAAATTTAAAAATAAATCTGTTTTTATAAAATTTAAAATAGTATAAAGTTTGTCAAAGAGACTGTCAAAGAAACACAAAAATGTACCGTCTAGTTTGGATTCAAAGCGAATTTTCCACAGAACGAACAAACAAACAAAAGTAAATTAGAAAAAAGTAGGCCTAATATAGAAAAAAAAACCACTTGCATCAACAGAAAAATGGAGAGAAAAACCAAACAAAAACGAAACAACAAACTTTTAAACCTGCTAACTTCAGTAGTAAGAGGTGTGGAAAAGCAAAATGAAGCCATCTTTCAAACAGTTCATTTGCCAATTAGCATCAGTGTTGCCAACATGGCACAATTGTCCCGTTTTTGGTTCAACTTAGAGGCCATGGTGTAATGCAGTACGTTTGGAAATGTGTTTTTGATAAAATAAAAATTATCAGGTACATTTAGTTGTTCTTTGTGACTCAGCTATCTGTTCAAGTTTATCAAACATTTTCTTCTGATTGGCAAATATTTTTAATATGCTGTTCAAATGGTACAACTTAAACTCTTTTCGGTAGAATTCCAGTCGGAAAACTTATACAGTTTATTTCAAACTTTTGGTAATGCTGATTAGTATTTCAGGGTAAAATAGCCTTAAACCATCTTTGCAAAACCTAAAAAATTAGCACAAATTCCGGCTACAAAACTTGTTGCCAAAATTTTCACGCCTAATTAAACTGCACAAATTTATAAAAAAAAAAAAAAAAAAAAAAAAAAAAAAAAAAACTCTGTAGGCCTACGAATGTTAAAAAAATGCATTGCAATAGAGCTAATTACTGTTTTGCTGTATGGAACCCAAAACCGTGAAAATTTACATAGTATATTTTTATTTTAGAAGCTCTTAAGGTTTCCCGAGTTAGGCTAGTAATTGCCAGATTCTTTGAAGTATTTATTTTCTAGTTTTGAATTTCACATTATCCGTTTAAGATTAGCCCTGATGTTCTTTACAGTCGGAAGTATGAGAATTGAAACTCGATTCCTTCACGTAAAGCGGCTTCTATTCAAAAATGCTAGAAATATGTTCAACAAAGACGACCCCCAAAGTTCTCGATCGGTTGAATAAGCTTCATCTTTGAGAGAGATTACCGGCCCGTACATTCCAAACCTGGTCGAATAGGCACGAGAAATAACCTTTACGACCTTAAGCTGGTACCGGTTTTATAAGTCTTGCAAATTTTCGGATTATGCAAAAAAGGGAAGACATATAAAGAAACATTTGAAATGATCCATATTATCATCATTTAGAAACTGGATAGACGAGACGGGTATATAAAAAATGGCTTTTAATTAACATTTTCGTAAGAATACAAGTCCGTTACATTTTGGGTATTTCATGGTTGTTTATTGATCTATTCTTTTCAGCACAGAATTTAATAATGCATAAATTTTTCTCGACATTTTAGTATGATGGTGGTGCCTATTATAGGAATGGGTTGTTTCCCGTTACGAAAAGCAACCATGGTTACATATTTTAAATGGAAAACTGCAACACAATACACGAACAGAACAAAAATGAGGCAAAATTGGTATTCGCAATTCTACGCTTCATAATATGTAAGTATGTAGCAATTTGTAGCAATGTGTACATATGCAGGGAGGAGTTTCGGGCCCATGATCCCTCCCTAGAAACCCCAATATTTTTTTCGATCCTCCCCATATTGTTTTATATTTCTATATATATTGCTCTCGTATCTTTGCGTTTTCTCAAATCCCTCTTCTGAAATGGATTCCGTGTACGTGCCTGGTTGCGTACGGGGCAGTGTTTTCGAGAACAGTGTATTCAACAAACAGCAATCAAAGCTACAAGCTGTGAAAAAAGCATAAATACTTTAAGTGGAGCAAAATTACAATTTGCATTTTTGTAAAAGCTAAGCTCCTGGTAGTGATTTACCAAGGCTGTGTCCACGGGGGGGGGGGGGGTAGGGGTATTGAGCCCCCCCCCCCCCCAAAATGTTTGTCTGACACGTGAAAACGTAACAAAAATGGAAATAAACAAATTTTTATGCTTTTTTTTTAGTTTTTTTGTGTAACCCCTCCCCCAAACAAAAAAAGAAATTTTTTTAATAAAGCCCCCTCCGAAAAAAAATTCCGGGTACGGCTGGTGATTTAACCTCCCTCATTCTCTGGGAAATTTCTTGTGGAATTCATGATTAATACGTCTTAGGATTCACTCTTAATTAAATTGGTTTAGTAAGAGAACTACGTGAGCTGGTACGTGAACAAGAGAGGAGTGTAAAAATTTTCGGTTTCCTAATTTTTTTAGGGTTCCTCGGTTGGGGTGGGGGGATTTGATAAGGAAAGATTTAAAGGAAATGGGCCATTCCTGAGGGTGTGTAAAGAGGGAGGCTTTGGATAGATTGGGATGAAGGAGAAACGTGTGTAGCTATGTTGCTTCAGGGGGCTTGGTGCTGCGGTGAGTTTTTAGTAGTAGTAGTAGTAATGTTTTTCTATAGAAAATCAGAAAAGTGGAATCAGTAAACAAATTGGAGTTTAACCTTTTGAATCTTTCAAAGTAATGACATTAGAAAGCTGGCCATTGGCAGGAAAATTGACTTTGGAATAAACAAAGATATTTTCTTTGTTCTAATCATCCTTGGTAACTTTATGTACATTAATGTATAAGATTAATGTTCATTATGGCAGTTTAATCGTGTATGAAATCTGTTCGTAAGATACACCTTTTTGAGACTTCTGAGGTTTTGACGTCATTGTTGTTGGAAGAGATAGGCAAGGCCGTATCTAGGGGGTGGGGGGGGGGGGTACCCGGTTTGACCCCCCCCCCCCGAAATTTTTGACCGAGTCGAAAATGAGTCGAAAATTAGTAAAACCTAGATAAAAATCAGTAAAATTAGTCGAAAACTGAGTCAAAAATTAGTAACCCCCCCAAAAAAAAATTCAAAAATTAGTAACCCCCCCCCCAAAAAAAAAATCCTGGATCCGCCCTTGATACTAGGTCCTGCCCCGGCGCAAAAAACGAGCCGATTTCAGACTTAGCGCGAAAATGAGTTAAGCTCATATATATATATATATATATATATATATATATATATATATATATATATATATATATATATATATATATATATATATATATATATATATATATATATATATATATATATATATATATATATATATATATATATGTGTGTGTGTGTGTGTGTGTGCACAGTCTGCATGTTACATTTGATATGAAGCGAAATCGGGCTCACATTTTAAATCTATGAATGGAGGGACAAAAGAGGTCAATGAACCCTTAACCGACACCCACCTCCCCCCGCCACCTTTTTAGAAGAAAGGTTGGCATGTTGCACCTCCTTTTAAATGGGACTAAAAAACAATTTTAATTCTCTGCGATTGTTTAAAGGGAAGTGGGCCAATGGTCCCGACAACTAGTCCTCCTCTCTCCTGCCGCTAACTTTTTGTGGCAAAGGTCGGCATGTTGCAGCATTTTTCAAAAGTGATCTTTTTATTCAGGGAACAAATTTTGGGGCCCTGACGAAAAGAAGTAAAAAGGTTTTGAAGAATCTATTGTAATGTCTTGCTAAAAGCACCCGATTGAAGCCATTTGCGAGTTAAAAACGTTTTTACAGAAAAACAAATCCGCAAATGTATTTTTATCTCCTGGAAACATATCGAATGCTACTTATTTCTTCTTCGTTTGAATATGAAAAAAGATGCTTCCCAAAAAGGGATTTTCCTTGTTGTTCGAGCCAAGGGGCTGAAGTTTTCTGTATAGTGTAAAGTATTTAACATCAATTCGAGAAGCATTTCCGGGTATCTCCTAGAGGTTTACAATAGGGTCTTCGGCCAAGACAATTCTAGTGATATACTTTGTGTTTCAATCCGATACTATTTTTAGGTGTTTGAGGCTAGTTTGTTTGGTTACTATTGGGGGTGTTCGTCCTTTACTAGGTTGAAGCTATTGCTCTAACCATGATGACACTGACATTGAAATAACTGCGTAGTTTTACTAATACACTTTGAACCAATTTCAAAGAATGAAGGTCACTTTTCCTGTTGTACAATATTAATAACCGTTTGGGGTATCAATTTGGGGTATTCAAGAGTAGTAAGTTATATAAAGGTTTCACGATTACAAGAATATACAGTGTTGTTTGACTATTACATTGCAAAAAGTGACCAAACCTTTTATATTATATACCTATAAAGTGATCAAACACGTTTTGAAAGTATAATTGAGATTGTATAACGCAAGCAGACTGGTTTTTGAGACACTTTCATCATAACGTTTTTTTTTTATCTTGAAGCATCATAACAGTTTATACAGCCAAATTGTATTCAAAATATTTTCTTGGAAATAAATTTAAGTGTTGTATTAATTTTGGGTATCTATGGATATTCATTGAGTTATATAATTAAGGAAGTTGTTAATTAAAGAATAGTAGGCTAAACTCAGAATTGATTGATTAACATATGCTGTTAAAAGCTAACTATATTTGCAAAAAAGGATATAAAATTCGCGAATTGAACTGTATGAATGATCTTATTTGAATAATAGGGAAAAAACAGAGCTAGATAATATTTGCGAATTGGATCATATGAAGATTGAGAAAAAGGGCTAAACTGATTAGCAGCTAAGGTAACCCCGTTGAAAAGGGTAATTACTTCTTTAGTTTACGAGATTTGCGAATTTTTTTTTGCGAAAAGATATTTGCGAAAAGATATTTGCGTAGACGCTT